>NC_052331.1:7969979-8269979 GCF_016432855.1 Salvelinus namaycush
CTGATTGGTGTAGTACTGCAGAGATGGTGCCCTTCTGGAAGGTGCTCCCATCTCCACAGAGGACCTCTGGAGCTCTGTCAGGGTGACCATTGGGTTCATGGTCACCTCCCTAGTCCATTTTAGAATAAGGCTGTAACGTAACAAAATGTGGAAAAAGTCAAGGGGTCTGAATACTTACCGAATGCACTGTATGTTGAAGAGCTGCATCCCTGTCTCAACCCACGACCCTGTGTAAAGAAATGTGTGTGTTGTTTTGCCAATTTTAACTGCACACTTCCTGTTTGTGTACATGGATTACATGGATGTTGTATGTGTATCCCCCAACACCGCTTTCCTTCAATTTGTATAGCAGGCTGTCATGCCAAATTCAGTCAAAAGCATGAGAAGACTTTGCCTTGTTTGTTTGTCAATTAGGGTGTGCAGGGTGAATATGTGGTCTGTCGTATGGTAATTTGGTAAAGTGCCAATTTGACATTTGCTCAGTACAATTTTTTCACTTAGGAAATGTACAAGTGTGCTGTAGTGCTAGGCGTCCCGTCAGCGGGACACCTGACGACAACATCCTGTGGAATTGGAGGGCGCGCAATTCAAATAAATAATCGTAATATTAAACATTTATGAACATACAAGTATCTTATATCGGTTAACTTCTTTAGGATAGGTGGGACGGTAGCGTCCCACTTGGCCAAAATCCAGAAAAAATGTAGCGCGCCAAATTTCAATATATTACTATACAAATCAATCTTTCATGAAATCACACATGAAAGACACCAAATTAAAGCTACACATGTTGTGAATCCAGCCAACATGTCTGATTTCAAAAAGGATTTACGGGGAAAACACACCAAACAATTATGTTAGCTCAGTACATAACTACAGAAAAACACAGCCATTTTTCCAGCAAAAGATAGTAGTAACAAAAACCAGAAATAGAGATAAAATGAATCACTAACCTTTGAACATCTTCATCAGATGACACTCATATGACATAATGTTACACAATACATTTATGTTTTGTTCGATAATGTGCATATTTATATCCACAAATCACGGTTTACATTGGCGCCATGTTCAGAAATGCCTCCAAAATATCCGGAGTAATTACAGAGAGCCACGTCAAATAACAGAAATACTCATCATAAACTTTGATGAAAGATACATGTTTTACATATAATTAAAGATACACTTGTTCTTAATGCAACCGCTGTGTCAGATTTTTTTTTTAACTTTACGTAAAAAGCACACCATGCAATAATCTGAGACGGCACTCAGATTTAACAACATTTCTCCACCATGTTGGAGTCAACAGAAATACGAAATTACATCATAAATATTCCCTTACCTTTGATTATCTTCATCAGAATGCAGTGCCAGGAATCCTAGTTCCACGATAAATCGTTGTTTTGTTCGATAATGTTCATTACTTATGTCCAATTAGCTAATTTTGTTAGCATGTGTAGTACACGTCTCCAAACGCTCGCGCAGATGCAGGCAAACGTCGGACGAAAATTTCAAAAAGTTATATTCCAGGTAGAATAAACTGGTCAAATTTAGTAGATTGTTATTGTTTTAGAGCCAAAAAGATTGGAGAATTGGCTTATCCATATATCTCCATTTTGGATCGATAACTCTTCGTGTTTTGGTTTGTTTGTTTGAAACAAATTCTTATTTTCAATGACGGCCTAGGAACAGTGGGTTAACTGCCTGTTCAGGGGCAGAACGACAGATTTGTACCTTGTCAGCTCGGGGATTTGAACTTGCAACCTTCCGGTTACTAGTCCAACGCTCTAACCACTAGACTACCCTGCCGCCCCAATGTTAATAATGTTCCTGTACTTCTGAGTATAACAATGTTCAAAGTTTACCCCAGTATCCAACACGACCAAAGGCAGATGACCTCAGACCTTGTATATTCCAGGATGAGATAGTAAAAGTTTTGTGACCATAGTGTCTAGTGTTGTTTTCAAGGGGTTTAGGCCTGGACCATTACAGTAGGTGTGAGCAGAGCATGTTGAGCATCTGATACATACCTCTTAGGTCGCAGGATGGGGCTTGGGGTGGTGTATTAGCGGGGGTTGGGCCTGTTGCTCTGCTCACGGCCTGGGCATATGTGCAACTGTCTCTCTCTCTCTCTCTCTTTGTATCTCTCTCTCATACACACAGACACACACAGACACACAGACACACACCTCCTGTATTCCCTTTTTACCCACAACTGTGTGACCGTGCACGACTAAAACACCATAATCATGATCACAGACATCGATGAAGCCTATAGGGAGGAGGTCCGAGACCTGGCAGTGTGGTGCCAAGACAACAACCCCTCCCTCAATGTCAGCAAGACGAAGGATTTGCCATGGTCCCTCAGATCCTCAAAAAGTTCAACAGCTGCAACATTGAGAGCATCTTGACTGGCTGCATTACCGCTTGGTGCGGAAACTGCAAGGCAACCGTCCACAAGGCGCTACAGAGAGTGCTGAGTATTGCCCAGTATGTCACTAGATCTGAGCTCCCTGCCATTCAGGACCTCTATATCAAGCTGTGTCAGAGGAAGAAAAGAAATTGCACCATGGTGACATCAGTAACACTGCATTGCATAACATGTGGTGACTAGTTTACTGAAAGAGAGAGGAAGACAATAGTAGAACTGTTTTGAACAAACAATTTTTTCCAAAATGAAGGAGAAGCAAGAGAGAAAGACAGAAAGAGAGAGAGAGGTAGAGAGAGAGAGAGAGAGAGAGAGAGAGAGAGAAAGAGAGCTAGCTATATTTTTTAATATATTTTTTCACTTTCACTTTCCCTTACTATTCCTGCTAGCATTGAATGGAGCTAGCTAGTTCAGCCTACTCAAACACCAGGGATGCGATGTTAGCTAGCTGGCTATGGCTATCCAACACTGGAACGCTTGCAAGTCAAGGTAAGCTTGAATTTGTCCAATAGAAACTCTTGTTTGCAACTGTTGGACTAATGATTACACTCTAGGTCATCTAGATGCAGGCAAGAGTGTGCAAGGCGGTACTGAATGTGTCACTGTCTGTCACCTTGATTACTCAAAATGCTCTCGAGCCTGTGCAACTACGTTGTATACTTTCATTCATAGGCTAGGTTGTAGTAAATGATGGGTACAGGGAAAATTCAAGCATCATGTAGTAACCTAAACCTATCAATGTTACATTGAACTGGATTAATGGAATGTGAATGACAGTCATCCTATATGCTGTAATCAAATCAAATCAAATCACATTTCATTTGGCACATACACATGGTTAGCAGATGTTAATGCAAGTGTAGCGAAATGCTTGTGCTTCCAGTTCCCGACAGTGCAGTAATATCTAACAAGTAATCTAACATTTCCCCAACAACTACCTAATACACACAAATCTAAAGGGGTGAATGAGAACATGTACGTATATGGATGAGAGATGGCCGAGCGGCATAGGCAAGGTGCAATAGATGGTATAAAATACAGTATATACATGTGATATGTGTAATGTAAGATATGTAAACATTATTAAAGTGGCAATATTTAAAGTGGCATTGTATAAAGTGACTAGTGATCCATTTATTAAAGTGGCCAGTGATTGGTTCTCAATGTAGGCAGCAGCCACTCTGAGTTAGTGATTGCTGTTTCGCAGTCTGATGGACTTAAGATAGAAGCTGTTTTTCAGTCTCTCGGTCCCAGCTTTGATGCACCTGTACTGTCCTTACCTTCTGGATGGTAGCGGTGTGAACAGGCAGTGGCTTGGGTGGTTGATGTCCTTGATGATCTTTTTGGCCTTCCTGTGACATCGGGTGCTGTAGGTGTCATGGAGGGCAGATAGTTTGCCCCCGGTGATGCGTTGTGCAGACCGCATCACCCTCTGGAGAGCCTTGTGGTTGAGGGTGGTGCAGTTGCCGTACCATGCTGTGATACAGCCCAACAGGATGCTCTAGATTGTGCATCTGTAAAAGTTTGTCAGGGTTTTGGGTGAAATATGGCCATTTCCATTAAAAAAATGATCCTCCATCATCTTAAACGGAATCGACCACCACTGGCCAAGCCATAGACTGTTCTCTCTGTTACTGCACTGCAAGCGGGACCCTGAACAGCTTCTACGCCCAAGCCATAAGACTGGTAAACAAGACTGCTACAAAGCTTATCAAATGGTTACCCGGACTACCTGCACATAAACCACATAACCCACACACACATAACATACACACACATGCATACTAACGCCACACACACACACACACACGCACGCACGCACGCACGCACGCACGCACGCACGCACGCACGCACGCACGCACGCACGCACGCACGCACGCACACACACACACACACACACACACACACACACACACACACACAGACACACGTTGCCTAGTCACTTTAACCCTACCTAATGTACTTCAACTACCTCGTACCCCTGCAGATCGACTCGGTACTAGTACTCCCTGTATATAGCCATTTTATTTTTTACGCATTATTGTTATTCGTTATTCACTGTGTATTTATTCCTTGTGTCACAATTTTCTGCATCGTTGGAACATGACCCGTAAGTAAGCATTTCACTGTTAGTCTACACCCGTTGTTCACAAAGCATGTGGCAAATACGATTTTAATATTTAGATGTGTTGATAAATAGTGTTGTTCAACATATAAAAAATCACACTAAGGTGAGTAGCTCTCTGTTTTCAATGTTTGGTAGACATTTCCCAATAAGGTGGCCAGCTTCGGCCCTGTAGGGCCATTAGGGTTTCTTCATATGTGATTGCTGTAGACTGTTCCCCACGGTATGTGCATGCGCGTGTGATTTGCTATCATAGTCTGAGTCCAATTGCCAGAAAGAGAGAGACACCATCAGAAGCCCATTAATATGATAATTGGAGAGGCAATTACATTGGAAGAAACCTGGCTGTTTCCTGTTCCCTTTATGGCAAAATAAATAATGTGAATCTCGCTGTGAAATTACTCTTCTTCTTATAATGGGCAGGAACAAATAAGGGAAATGGAGTTCAGGATATCACTATCCATCGTCCAGGACTGGGCCTCATTTATCAACGGTGCATAAATGTATTACTAAATTCTGGCATAAGTGGAGATTGTAGCGCCATACTATTAGTGCACTGGTGAATGAGTGCTACACACTCGCCTGGAAAACACCCTCCATTCACCTTTTACGGTAACAAAAATGCCCTCATTTGCTGTATGATTTGGAAATGTTGGAACTGGGCCATGTCAGTTTCTAAAAGAAAGCCAAATAGTCAATTTGATCACATTTGTGGGTTTGTGGGCAGAATGTTTCAAACTAAAAATGCATGTCGCTTAAATCGACTGCCAACACTGGCCACCAATTCTGTATGATCGGTTGTCTATTTGAACGATTTTAAAGTAAATTCTACAGCCCACACTTCTATCCAAAAGACGAATTGTTGTTCAATATTTTGTTTATCAAAATATGATTGTGTTTCGATCTCCTGTCTTGGTATAGACTGAGATTATTTAGGCTACAGTATGTCACGCTCCTTTCTCACAGCAATACTGTAGGCTACCTATACTGTGTAGGCTACTGGTTTATTTACTTGCCAGCATGCTTGGCTATTGAATGAGTGATGGACAAATGGTAGGCTAATATTTGTTGTGTAGCAGGAATAAACCAGTCATGTCAGAAAATATGATTTGGGCCCATATAATACAAGTCAAAGAAACATATTAGGCTATGTGCATGCTGCTAAACGATCCCAATTCCTTACCAACGGCAGAGGCATCTGTTTTCATGTTTTTATTAGCTTACCATGATTAGAACGCTGTGCGTCACACACCTCCATTTCCCCCAGAATAACAGCATTTGCTTGTAATTCTTCAACCACTAGAAGTTGTGCATACACATGGTCTGAGCTGTGCATGGAGATAGGCACACTTTCCCGTGAAATTCAAAATGGAGAAATACCAACCTTTGAGGGAAACAGGCACACGCAAGGTCAACGCCTCATGTCCACCA
Organism: Salvelinus namaycush; assembly: GCF_016432855.1. Taxonomy (NCBI): domain Eukaryota; kingdom Metazoa; phylum Chordata; class Actinopteri; order Salmoniformes; family Salmonidae; genus Salvelinus; species Salvelinus namaycush. Next base: position 7,975,964 of record NC_052331.1, read on the forward strand.
GATGTATTAAATTATTTGTGTTCCGGTAGAAGTCGTTCATGGTCAATGGAGCAACTCTACGTCGGGAATGCCGCACTAGGCTACGGTGCGTTCTGTCTACCGCGTGGTTAAATATTCAACTCATGCATTACTTTACCCTGCTGTGGTACAAACGGAAGTACACACACAGACTAGTTGAAAAGTGAGGCACATGTGCATCATGTACGGAAAATGTGGGCTAGACATCTGGCAATACAAAAATAATACGCATCTGCTGGACATCGGGCATTAGAGTATTTTTGTCCACAAACACCTTTGATACATTTACGTTTGAGGCCCCTGGCTTTTGCCCTGTGGTGCTGAACGTCAGAATTCTGAACGTCTTTCTGACATCCATTTCACCCTCTGAGGACTGGTGACATTTGCAACACACCCACAACCTTATACACACACACACTTTGGTGCCATAATGGAGTAATTATCATTTCTCTCAGATCAGCTCTGAGTGCAATTTGCATTTTTAATTAGCTGCTGCTTTCCAAGAGCTTTGAAGCATGAAGCGAGCCATACACCAGAAACACACACACACGATTAGTCAGTGTATGGAACAGATATGATTTGCATATTTGAGCAGCTCCATTGATGTTGCATGCATTGTGACATTACCAAAATAACCTTTGCTAAAATGATGCTTGATTTCATGAATCTGTGCATTATGATGTCATAACAACCCTTCAGTAGCCAGGATGCCAATGATGTCACAATGTCACAATTGTTGCATTGTAATGTTCAGATTCTGGATTTCAGTATTCATCACAATGTCAGAACAACCATATATCAAAAAAAATACAGTTTACTATGGAATACTATAGTACTTACTATAGAGTTCTGTGGTAAACTGTAGCACACTGTAGAATACTATAGTAATTATTATTATTATTCAACTTCTATAGCACTTTGCATTAGAAAAATAATTTCAAAGGGCATGAAAAAGGGAGACAATCAAGAATCAAATAAAACAGATACTGTATGATAAGAGTAGGTCTGGACTACGATTTTCAGCCGGAGTTGAAAGATTTGAGTGTTTCAAGCCTCCAACAGATGGAACTATAGTCAATAGGGCTTGAGCAGAGGGAGGTCAACAGGGGGAGATGAGCCTCTCCATCGCCGTCCCCGCCATCCGACTGCGACTTCTCCGTAGCCGTGGACTCTGGTCTTGTAGAATGAGATGAATTTCATTTTTGAGCTCTCCACTCACTCAGCATTATGATGAAAGCCTGCTCAGAACTTCGGAGGATACCTCCAGACCGATGTCAGCTCGCCATGCATTGTAGTCCACCTCCTCATTGGGTTCAGGAGACTGTAGAAACAACTAAACATAGGCTGGTGCATTCAAATCAAAATACACTCGCTAGCTAGCTTGATAGCATCACTAGCTAGCTATCTTTAGAAAGCTGATTTGCCATTAATTCACGGGAATTAAACCAATCGATGCAATCCAGACCAGATCTATACACATTTGGCTATTCAAACCCAAAAAGAAAGTTAAAAGATTCTTACAAAAAACACATACAAGTGATTAAATATTTACAAAATATACAGGAGCTCTCTGCCTGGGAAACCTCACGCACTATATACTACACTGTATACGCACTGGATACTACACACCAGTGGCGGTCAGTGTCCCCTCTTAAAGCTTCTTCGGGATCGGTGTCCCATCCACAGGACGATTGAGCTAACGTAGGCTAATGCGATTAGCATGAGGTTGTAAGTAACAAGAACATTTCTCAGGACATAGACATACCCGATGTTGGCAGAAAGCTTAAATTCTTGTTAAACTGCACTGCACTGCCCAAATGTGCCTAATTGGTTTATTAATACATTTTCAAGTTCATAACTGTGCACTCTCCTCAAACAATAGCATGGTATTCGTTCACTGTAATAGCTACTGAAAATTGGACAGCGCAGTTAGATTAACAAGAATTTAAGCTTTGGGCCAATATCAGATATGTCTATGTCCTGGGAAATGTTCTTGTTACTAACAACCTCATGCTAATCGCATTAGCCTACATTAGGGCAACCGTCCCCCGGGAGACCCACCTGTAGAGGTTTTAAGATGAGGGAGGACGATTCATTTTCTTCATGAGCATGGCCTTATTTCTATTACAGCATATTGGATGACTGTCATTCATATTCTATTCACCCAGTTCATTGTAACAGCGATAGGTTTAGGCTACTACATGATACTCTAATTTTCTGTATACCCATAATGTGGTTGCTACAACCTAGCCTATGAATTCAAGTTTACAACTTAGGTGATCACAATTTGAGGTGACAAACAGTGAGACATGGACAGACAGTGACACATTCAATACCGCCTTGCATGCTCTTGCCTGCATCTAGCTGATTTAGGGTGCAATCATTAGTCACGTCTACTCCCTTTTCGGCACTTGAAGTCGCCAGTTTATTGATTATTACGCACACCTGCCACCATCGTTACGAGCCTCACGAGACTCACCTGGACTTCATCACCTTCCTGATTACCTCCCCTATATCTGTCACTCACTTTGGTTCTTTCCCCAGGTGTTATTTACTCTGTTTCATGTCTGTACGCTTTTCGTGTTTCTTGTTTAGTACTACGCTCTATTTATGATTACATTTGCACTCCCTGTACTTGTTTCCCGACTCCCACCGTGCACGTTACCTTAGTCCAACAGTTGCAAACAAGAGTTTCTATCAGACAAATTCAGGTATGTTTATCCCCTTTTTGTTCCGTTTGCTTCAGTTTAAGAAATGTTTTTCAAAATGACTGTGTAAGTCTATGGAAGGGAACCATGAGCCTCCTAGGTATTGTACAGAAGTCAATGGCCCAGAAGAGGATGGAAGCTAGCCGCCCTCCGGCTACACCATGGTGCTACCCTACACAGTGCTGTTGAGACTACTGTAGACCTTCATTGCAAAATAGTGTATTTTCATAAATTATTTGGTGACGTGATTATATTTATTTAATCTAAAAACGATAACTTAATGTTTTACGAATTTTATTTTTATGAAATTCACTGAGGATGGTCCTCCCCTTCCTCCTCTGAGGAGCCTCCACTGCTACACACTGTATTATCCTGCTAACATGTAGTATTAGTATATAATTTTGCAGTATACTACAGCAGAATACTACAGTATTATGCACAAAAAAATCACTGTAGTAAAACTACAGAAATGTCTGCAAAAACACTACAGTCAGCAGAAATGCTACATTCTTTTAACTATAGTATTTAATTTGTATATATCCTGCCCATTCCCTTCACCCATATCCTAATTTGTGCCACCTGTAAATGAGAAACCTACATGCCAAGTATAGACAATATATTGTGTTCCCTACAGGTTATAGAAAAGAGCAGAAGATCTGAACTCTCCATTCAGAACCTTGTCCTACCTACCTACCTACAGGTTATGGAACATTTTAGTATTTCTCCATTAGGTTTCTTCAAGGAACAAGCCCCCAACTTCTGTCAAAAACAATACAACAGAAACGCTTTAGTAAACACTAAAGTAAATATTACAGTATACTACAGTATAGTAAATACAACAGTATAGTACACTTTTTTTACTACAGTATTTATACTATTGTAAACTGTAAATACTACAGTAAAGTTCTCAAAAACACCACAGTAAATACTATAGTATTCCTACCATAGTATACACCAAGGGTGTCAAACTCATTCCATGGAGGGCCTTGTGTCTGCAGGTTTTTATCATTTTTTCTTTCAATTGAGACCTAGACAACCAGTTGAGAGGAGTTTCTTACTAATTAGTGACCTTATTTCATCAAAGTACAAGGGAGGAGTGAAAACCCGCAGTCACTCAGCCCTCCGTGGAATGAGTTTGACACGTGATTTACAGTATTGTCACACCCAGATCTGTTTCACCTGTCTTTGTGATTGTCTCCACCCCCTTCCAGGTGTCGCCCATCTTCCCCACTATCCCCTGTGTACTTATACCTGTGTTCTCTGTTTGTCTGTTGCCAGTTTGTTTTGTTCATTCATACCCACCAGTGTTTTTCCCCTTGCTCCTGTCCTGTCTATAGTGCCTGTTTTCTAGTTTTTCTGGGTTTTGACCTTTCTGCCTGCCCTGACCCTGAGCCTGCCTACTGTCCCATACCTTTGCCCCACTACTCTGGATTACTGACCTCTGCCTGCCCTGACCCTGAGCCTGTCTGCCGCCCTGTACCTTTGCCCCACTACTCTGGATTACTGACCTCTGCCTGCCCTGACCCTGAGCCTGTCTGCCGCCCTGTACCTTTGCCTGCCCGTGTTCGATTTAATCAACTTTTATTACTTCGACATTGTCTGCACCTGTGTCTTACCTTCATACGTGTTAGTATAGCATTTTTTTATGTGTGGAGTGACATCAACATTGAGCATTGTGATGTCTCAATAACAGCTTTGACAGCTAGTGTTGGTACTGAGATTTTATACCTGCTCACAACAGTTTTTGGTGCATTTGGATTCTATATCGAAAAAGTTTCTGGCCCCTAGCATATAAGTCTTGTGAGAGGACTACACACACGCGCGCACACACACACACACACACACACACACACACACACACACACACACACACACACAGCCTGCGAGTGGGCTGCAGGGGAAATCACAGAAGCATGAAATTATTCTCTTATCATGTCATCTGTCTGAAATAAATTTCCCCCTCAACTTGCAGTAGCAGGTAGGTGTGAGTGTGTGTGTGCTCACTATGACGCATGTGTTTGTTGATTCAAACATGCGCTCTGTCCATCTGTCTCTCACACTAGACAGAGCGTGAATTATACCTTGACATTCAGGGGGAGGTTTTTCTTCTTCCCACAGCACCCCCTATTAAACGTTTTTATGAGCCTAATAGTAAAGACATGTAATTTAACGTTAAAACATTTCATTACCTTCTACTGTGGCATGAACATTAACAGTCATGATGTTTCATCTAATTGTCAAACAAATCACTTCAAAATAATTCCAGCATCCATACGGTGCACTGTGTACCCAGCCATTTGATAAATGGAAAGAGATATGTTACAAAACACCAAGTGTCATGACATTCATGTAACGGTTTTCGTCGTCTGAAGAAGAGGAGTCAGACCAAAGCGCAGCGTGGTAAGTGTTCATGCTTTTTATTGAAAACTGAACACTATAACAAAATAACAAGAGAATAACCGAAACAGTCCTGTAAGGTGCAAAACACTAAACAGAAAATAACTACCCACAAAAATCATGATGGAAAAAGCTACCTAAGTATGGTTCTCAATCGGAGACAACGATAGACAGCTGCCTCTGATTGAGAACCACACCTGACCAAATACAAAGAAATACAAAACATAGAAAATGAACATAGAATGCCCACCCAAATCACACCCTGACCAAACCAAAATAGAGACATAAAAAGCTCTCTACGGTCAGGGCGTGACAATTCAGCGATTGTCATTAGGTCTACACTCTTGTAGGCTGAATTAATTGATGCATCTTGCTGACAAAGGGACCTTTTTGTAGAAAGAGAAGTCAGGACACCTGAAAAGGGGTTGAAATACAGGACTGTTGTCACGCCCTGACCATAGAGAGCTTTTTATTCTCTATGTTGGTTAGGTCAGGGTGTGACTAGGGTGGGTCATCTAGGTGATTATGTTTCTATGTTGGCCAGGTATGGTTCCCAATCAGAGGCAGCTGTTTGTCGTTATCTCTTATTTGCTGATCATATTTAGGCAGCCATTTCCCCTTTGTGCTTTGTGGGATCTTTTTATCTAAAAAAAAATAATAATTACCCCCTTTTCATGGTATCCAATTGTTAGTAATTACTATCTTGTCTCATCGCTACAACTCCCGTACGGGCTCGGGAGAGACGAAGGTCGAAAGCCATGCGTCCTCCGAAACACAACCCAACCAAGCCGCACTGCTTCTTAACACAGCGCGCCTCCAACCTGGAAGCCAGCCGCACCAATGTTTCGAAGGAAACACCGTGCACCTGGCTACCTTGGTTAGCGCGCACTGCGCCCGGCCCGCCACAGGAGTCGCTGGTGCGCGATGAGACAAGGATATCCCTACCGGCCAAACCCTCCCTAACCCGGACGACGCTAGGCCAATTGTGCATCGCCCCACGGACCTCCCGGTCGCGGCCGGCTGCGACAGAGCCTGGGCGCGAACCCAGAGCCTCTGGTGGCACAGCTAGCGCTGCGATGCAGTGCCCTAGACCACTGCGCCACCCGGGAGGCCCGCTTTGTGGGATCTTGACTATGTCTTGACTGGTCCAGTTATTCTAACGATCGTGACAACTGTCCCTCAATGACAAGTGCAGCCACATGGGGAAAAAATGGTTTTAACAATGAGACAGATGTAGGGGTCTTCGTTTCATTTGGAATAAGGTTATATTTTCATATTTACCACTGTAGCAGTACAAATTACATTTTAAACAAATAGGAGAATGGTTAAATTAGCCCCCCCCAAAAGTGTTACTTTTGTTGCATAATTCACACTCTGCTCCTAGACGTTGTCATAGTTAGGGTGTAGCTGGGATGATGATCCTATACCATGCCTTTCAGGCTCCAGTATATGAAAGTGAAATTATCCTGAAAGCTGGGGCCTCATCCCTTTCTGTGGACCTGCCTCTCTCATGCTTACTGTTACCATGACAATGCATCTTTTGTTTCTTGCAACAAGACTGATATTATCCTTTGCACACATATTGACACAGAACACACACACACAGACACACACACACACGGTTAAGGAGCATGGCAGTAAGTGGTGGTATCCCCAAGGGAGCATTTAGTATCAGCTGCCTCATTAAGGACCAAAGTGTGTGTGTGTGTGTGTGTGCAGCTGATCTTTGAAAGGCTGTGGAGACACACATAAATCATCTAATGTGCCTCTGTCTAGCTCCTCAACCCTGTCTTGAGCTGAACCTGCTGCAAACTGACAGCGCTTCACATGAGAGAAGACTCACCTGGGGCTTTACCTCTCAGTCAAACAGAGTGACGAGAAGACTCTTTTTTTATGTAAATCTAAAGGCACATAATATTGAAATTCCACCATTTTATTTTATGCAGAATGATTTGAGTTCTGCATCTGTGGTTGGTAAATTAACTGACCTGTCACTCAAATGTGTTTACCTTCTCCAATTTGAAAGTGGTGTTTATCTGTAGGCTACTCTATGCCATAGATTAAGCTACCCTACTGATAAACACCACTGCCCTGGGCTGGTGCATGTGCACATATTTTCCGGTAAGAGTCAGTTGAGTTAATTTGAAGGTATGAGCTGAGTTCAGTTGCCCATGAGGTGTGATGATGGCGACAGGCGTACCTGTGTACATCACACTCACGACCAAGATCGAGCCCCACTCTCCTCTTGAAGACATTGCACGCGTCCTGACCTAATAGCAAGCCAGCAATTTCTGCGAAGGTGACTTGTATTGTAGAATTTTGAATAAATAGTTATTTGAACGTACTTTGCCGGTTGTCCACTTGGTTGGTCCTCATCCCGTTGGAAATTTGAGACAAAATGTCCACAGGAAAGTAAACTGACTGTTCAAAATGCTGGTAGGCCTAGGCTGCCAGGTAGCAGACATTAAAACATGCCACTGTATTTATACTAGGGTGTAGCAATTAAGTGGATTCCGTTGCAAAAATGTTCATCTGTTTCCAAACGTTATTTGCAACAGAAACCATTTACCTTTTACTCTAGGAACCAAAATGGAAGCAAACAGAGCAAACAAAACAAAAAAGTGAGGGACCTACCTGAATTTGTCCGTTTTCCGGTTGGAGTAAACAGTTTCCGTTGCAAAACGTTTTGCAACAGGCAAAACATTTTTCTATGGAATCCGACTAATTAATACACCCCTGGTGTTAAACATGTGTAGGCTAGACTGTAACTATGAAGTCTTACTCCCCATTTCCTAGTGCTAGCTATTTAATTTAATGACATTTCTCATATTCAAAATGTACAACAATTTGATTGAGAAAGTCCTGTAAATATTATGTGATGTTATGAAGCTTCTACTTTAATGTCTTCAGCTTATAAATTAGGTTTATGTGCACCCCTGCTTGTTGAGGCAATGGTTTTGCCCAGGGAGTGGCTCAATGCTTTTCTAGGCCTACCTGGCTTTGCCCCAGACCAGAAATAGCCTTCGCAGAAGTGGTAACCAGTAACCAGTAACCGAGGAAGATATGGTGAAATTAAACCCAACCCCGACTCTGGTCCACACCCACCAAACTGTAAACCTGGTCAATCCCTCCATTCCATCACCCCTGTCGTCATTGATAACTTTCACCAAAACACCTTCAACAACGACAGCAAAATAACACAAGAGATCATGCAATGCAAACCTAATATTTTATTGGTCAAACTGATTCATCTGAGGAGGAGGGATCTTTGTATTTAAAAAAGACATCCCATCACTGAACAGGCACCTCACTCCCTGGCCTGAGGACACCTTCGCTGGGTCACAATTATCATACCGTCTAGCCCAGCAGAGGAGGGATGGAGACCCACAGGAGAGGCTGATGAAACAAGTCATCATCAAAGAGCTCCACACCTCAATCCCAGTTGAGGACATCAGCACAGAGCTGGGAAAGAAAAACAGGATTATCAGCAGTCAAACACAACTCCCCACCACTTTCACAAGAATCCACCTTTCCAAAGCAGGACACTCCATCAGACTCCTCCACGAAGGCTTCTACAGAGTGGGAAAGGCAAACTCACCCACCGCAGTCCAGTCATGTTTTAAAGTTGAACCACATCTCCACCCAGTGCAAAAACCAGTTGAGGTTTGGGGAGAACCATCACCTTAAAGAGTGCACAAAAGACAAAGACACCAAATGTGCTAATTGTAGAGGAGGGCCTTCCTCAGCCTCAAGGAGCTGCCCCACCTACATAGCCCTCACCACCACCATAAACCAATCCAGAACATCAAACATTCACAGCTCCCAGCCCCTCAGAGGAACCAACAACCTCACTCAACTACAGGAGGAGCTGAAACATCTGCTCGTGAGGAAATCCATTTGAAAAAATCTGGAGAGTGCAGACGTTTATCAAATAATTTCTGGGTAACAATTAAGTAACTTACTGTGATTGTTTGAAATTAAAGTGGTTAAAAAGAAACCAAAATTGCATCTTAGCAAAGAGCAATTTTCAAGCAATAATTTTGCTTGGACAGTCTGGGAGTGGCCTGAGTGGGAAGGGGAGAACTGAAAACTAGCTGTGATTTGCATTGAGGTTTGGAATTTTCTTTCTTACTGGTCTAATAATTAATTTACCACCTGGAGATGTTAACACCCACTGGGCATAGACGCCAATTCAATGTCTATTACGCGTTTGTTCTACGCAATTTCCTTGAAATGACGTGAAAACAACATTGATTCAACCAGTGTGTGCCCAGTGGGCAGGAACGCCAAAACTCCATCCCACCAAAACAGAAAGAATTTTCAAGCTGTCTTTTCACACAGGTCATACACTAAAAGGGCATTATCATCACCTTCAAAATTTCCCAGTATTATACCAACCTCATAGTCTGGAAATATACACTCAGTGGCCAGTTTATTAGGTGCACCACCCAATTCACTAAAATGGTTCGCTCCCACAGACAGTCATCTGGCCGCGGCTTGCTATATAAAGCAGGCAGACAGGCATCGAGGCATTCAGTTACTTTTTGATTGAACGTTAGAACAGGCAAAACGAGTGACCTAAGCGACTTTGAGCGTGGTATAATCATTGGGTGCCAGGTGCGCCGGTTCCAGTATCTCAGAAGCCTCCGGTGCTTTTCAAGCACGAAAGTGTCCAGAGTTTACCGAAAATGGAGTGACAAACAAAAAACATCCAGTCAGCGGCTGTCCTGTGGGCAAAAACAGCTTGTTGACGAGAGGTCGAAGGAGAATGATAAGAATCAAGCAAGCTAACAGTGGTCTGCAGAACGACATCGTGGAACGCACAACTCGTCGGTCCCTGTCACGGATGGGCTTATTGCAGCAGACGACCACACCGGGTTCCACTCCTATCAGCTAAAAACAAGAAGAAGCGGCTGCAGTGGGCACGTGATCACCAACTCTGGATAATTAAGGAGTGGAAAAACACCTGGTCTGGCAAGTCCTTGTTCCTGTTGCGTCATGCTGATAGCAGAGTCAAGATTTGGTGTGAGCAACGTGACTACATGGCCCCATCCTGCCTGGTATCAACGGTACAGGCTGGTGGTGGTGGTGTAATGGTGTGGGGAGTGTTTTCCTGGCACATGTTAGGTCCCTTGATACCAATTGAGCAACGTTTCCATGCCCTGAAGAATTCAGGCTGTTCTGGAGGCAAAGAGGGGTCTGACCCAGTACTAGATAAGCTAGCACTGAGTGTATATAATAACACAGGAAAATCTCATTTTTGACTGCACTGGGCCTTTGAAGAAAACAACTTTTAAACCCTTTAATACCAGTTTTTCCATCTATTTTTAATCCACCCCAAGTCTCTTACCGTGTTTTGGCTGTGGATCCAACTTTTCTCTGACCTTGTACATTTCATTTTTTCATCGTCATCTTTTTTCAAACATTGGCTAAGCAGGAGACAGGCTGTTCGAAATAGTACTCTTCTTTTTTCAGCAACTCAGGCTATGATATGACAAATAGCATTTGGCACTGGGCCATCCAAAACGAACTTGCCCACTGTCAAACTGGTTACCGGCTACACGCTTCGGCTGCCCAGAGGTGGAACAGCTGCTCTAGCGAATTTCAATCATGTACTGTCTATGAAATTGTGGGGTACTCAACTACTCAAGCTATGATATGGCAGCATAATTATAAATATTACAGACAGAAGGTTGTAGCCTAGACTAGCCTACAAAATATATTTATTTTTGGAATGTTCCTTCAAATAGATGCAGGGTTTTTATGTTGGTTGTTCAGAAATATGAGGCAGAGACGTAGGCTACATCACCATGGCAATCAAATTGGTTGAGGGTTCGCAAGAGGGTGAGTAAAGAGAGAAACCTGAAGAGAGGGAGAGATTGAGCAAAAGATACGTAAGAAACGTGAAGCGAGGGGAAGGTGAGCAGCAGGTACATAGAATATCTACGTAGAGAATCCTGCACTTGTGCAGAAACTTCAGGACCTTTAGCCGGTCCGAGGTAAAATAAATGGTTTGAGAAAAGTTTTGAACCTTTGAACTCCCGTCCAGCTTCCGTTTTAGTCATAACCCCCTTCAAAACCCCTTTTATTAACCTCTTTTTACATATCAGCATAAGAGGCATTAGAGGCAATAAGGCAGTTGGCCAAGTTAATGAGGGAAAAGGGTGTAAATATCGCTTCCATCAACCAAACGTTTTTAGCAATAAATACCACATTCCCGGGTGCCAGTTTTTAATATGATCAGGAAGGAGCAGCCAGTAGGCACCCGAGGAGGCGTGGCACTCCTGGTAAGAAAAGACATTGAATGCAATTAAATCCCTTTTAACCTCACAGAAGCTGAAACCAACAACAACGAATATGTAACGGACAAAATCAACATCAACCACTACATAAACTAGTGGTTGCCTCAGTCTACTGCCCACCTGATAAACTTTAAAACACCCTCACCCAAAAAGGCAACCCCACCCTGATCATGGTAGATTTGAATGCAAAACACACCGATTTTAACTGTAATACCACAAACCACGGGAAACTCCTTAGAGACATCATTGACAACACGTCACTCAGCATCTACATCACTAAGGATTTAACATGGTCTACACACACCCGCACAGTCGTGAAGAGGGCACGACAGCGCCTCATCCCCCTCAGGAGGCTGAAAAGATTTGGCATGGGCCCTCAGATCCTCTAAAAGTTATACAGCTGCACCCTTGAGAGCATCTTGACTGGCTGCATCACCGCTTGGTAAGGCAACTGCACCTCCTTCGACCGCAAAACGCCAGAGGAAGGCCCGAAAAATGTCCAAAGACTTCAGCCATCCAAGCCATAGACTGTTCTCCTTGCTACCTTCCGGCAAGTTCTCCCTGCTACTGTCCGGCATCGGGTCTCGGACCAACAGGCTCCAAGACAGCTTCTATCCCTAAGCCATAAGACTGCGAAATAGTTCATAAAATGATTACCTGGAGTATCTATAATGATCCTATTTTCCACTGACCATATGCACCCGCACAAGACTCTACCCACACACCCACACAAATCCACACGACAATCTCATGCAAACGCAAACGCAAACACATACACTACATAACACATACATGCATACTGACGCCACACACACACACGCACATACTTTCACCCTCATCATACAGTATACACTGCTGCTACTATGTTCCTTTTTTTTTTTTTTTACATCCAAAGCAATAACTCCTCCACTCCCATCCTTGACCTCATGCTCTGTTCCCCCGACTTGGCCTCAAAACTCCTCAACTTCTCTGTCACCCACAATGTAGGTAGTGACCACCTCGCCATCCTCGAGTCTTTCTCCCTTCAGCTCTCCACCAGATTTCCCCCCAAAAGAAACACAACTACAAAAAAGCTGACTGGGAAGAAATGAGTAGTAAGAATGAGTGGTAAGCGGTAAGAGTGGTAAGAAAAACACAAAACATCCCAGAAGTCCCAGAGGACCCCCGGGATCAGCTGGCAGATGGGTTGGGGGGGATCCACTCACCACCACTAAGCCACCTTTACAACAGCTTCCACCCCACCTCGATAAACTCAAAGAAAAACTAAAACTAAGGAGAAAAACAAGATCACATCAAAACAGAAGTCAACTGGTTCCAGAACAAAATCGAACACCGACTCACCTTGCACAATCAGAACAAATTGACCCCATTTTACCACCAACTGGACAAAGACGCCAACCCCTGAACTTTCTGGGAAAATATAAAATTACTCAATGGAAACTAAGTCAACAACACAACAACAGTCCTAGTCCAAAACAGCAAGCTCCTGGAAAACAACCAGTTGGACTGGCCATCTGGCAGTTCTGGCAAATGCCAGAGGGGCCGGACCATCTTTTAGTTGGGTGATATGATCAAAATTGACACAAAAAAAGGGATATGGCCCATGGGCCTGTTAAGATTTGTTGAATGATTTTTGCACAATTTCTCTGTTGTCATAATAATATACACTGCTCAAAAAAATAAAGGGAACACTTAAACAACACAATGTAACTCCAAGTCAATCACACTTCTGTGAAATCAAACTGTGCACTTAGGAAGAAACACTGATTGACAATAAATTTCACATGCTGTTGTGCAAATGGAATAGACAACAGGTGGAAATTATAGGCAATTAGCAAGACACCCCCAATAAAGGAGTGGTTCTGCAGGTGGTGACCAAAGACCACTTCTCAGTTCCTATGCTTCCTGGCTGATGTTTTGGTCACTTTTGAATGCTGGCGGTGCTCTCACTCTAGTGGTAGCATGAGACGGAGTCTACAACCCACACAAATGGCTCAGGTAGTGCAGCTCATCCAGGATGGCACATCAATGCGAGCTGTGGCAAGAAGGTTTGCTGTGTCTGTCAGCGTAGTGTCCAGAGCATGGAGGCGCTACCAGGAGACAGGCCAGTACATCAGGAGACGTGGAGGAGGCCGTAGGAGGGCAACAACCCAGCAGCAGGACCGCTACCTCCGCCATTGTGCAAGGAGGATCAGGAGGAGCACTGCCAGAGCCCTGCAAAATGACCTCCAGCAGGCCACAAATGTGCATGTGTCTGCTCAAACGGTCAGAAACAGCCTCCATGAGGGTGGTATGAGGGCCCGACGTCCACAGGTGGGGGTTCTGCTTACAGCCCAACACCGTGCAGGACGTTTGGCATTTGCCAGAGAACACCAAAATTGGCAAATTCGCCACTGGCGCCCTGTGCTCTTCACAGATGAAAGCAGGTTCACACTGAGCACGTGACAGACGTGACAGAATCTGGAGACGCCGTGGAGAACGTTCTGCTGCCTGCAACATCCTCCAGCATGACCGGTTTGGCGGTGGGTCAGTCATGGTGTGGGGTGGCATTTCTTTGGGGGGCCGCACAGCCCTCCATGTACTCGCCAGAGGTAGCCTGACTGCCATTAGGTACCGAGATGAGATCCTCAGACCCCTTGTGAGACCATATGCTGGTGCGGTTGGCCCTGGGTTCCTCCTAATGCAAGACAATGCTAGACCTCATGTGGCTGGAGTGTGTCAGCAGTTCCTGCAAGAGGAAGGCATTGGCATTGGACTGGCCCGCCCGTTCCCCAGACCTGAATCCAATTGAGCACATCTGGGACATCATGACTCGCTCCATCAACCAAAGCCACGTTGCACCACAGACTGTCCAGGAGTTGGCGGATGCTTTAGTCAAGGTCTGGGAGGAGATCCCTCAGGAGACCATCCGCCACCTCATCAGGAGCATGCCCAGGCGTTGTAGGGAGGTCATACAGGCACGTGGAAGCCACACACACTACTGAGCCTCATTTTGACTTGTTTTAAGGACATTACATCAAAGTTGGATCAGCCTGTAGTGTGGTTTTCCACTTTAATTTTGAGTGTGACTCCAAATCCAGACCTCCATGGGTTGATAAATTTGATTTCCATTGATCATTTTTGTGTGATTTTGTTGTCAGCACATTCAACTATGTAAAGAAAAAAGTATTTAATAAGAATATTTCATTCATTCAGATCTAGGATGTGTTATTTTAGTGTTCCCTTTATTTTTTTGAGCAGTGTATAATGAGCATTGACTGATCAGTGGGCAATGGCCGGCCCCCTACCAAGATGGGCCGGCTCGGTTTTCTGATTAGCTGAGCTAAGGTCACACAAATTCATGTTCAAAGTAACATTCAAAGCAAAGAGACCCATTCTGACTCTCTGTCATCAGTCAGCCAAGATCAGTAGCGGTCGGTGCCGTTTAAGATGAGGGAAGATGATTACCTTGGCTTGGAAGAGTTCCAGTGTTGGATAGCCATAGCCAGCTAGCTAACATAGCATCCCTCTCTGTTTGAGTTGGCTAAACTAGCTGCTAAGTGAAAATCAACATTTTTAAAATACAACAAAATCTCTAATTTGTTTTAAAACTGTTCAACTCTTGTCTTTCTCTCTCTTTGCGTTAACTACACACCACGTTTTATGTCTGCAGTGTGTAAGTCTATGGAAGGGGGTGAGAATGTATTTAGTTTAGTTTTATCTAAAACTGATACATTTTTAATGTTTCCCTATTTTTATTTTCATGAAATTCACTGAGGAGCCTCCACTGGCCAAAATCTTGGATTGTAAAAAACTGACAGGTTGTGCCGAAGAAGTAAGAGAGTGTCACGTTCCTGACCTTATTTCCTTTGTTCAGTCTTTGTTTAGTTGGTCAGAACGTGAGCTGGGTGGGCATTCTATGTTATGTGTTTCTATGTTTGGTTTAGGGTTGTCTAACTAGCCTGACATGGTTCTCAATCAGAGGCAGGTGTTTTACGTTGTCTCTGATTGGGAACCATATTTAGGTAGGCTATTCGTTTGTGGGTGATTGTTCCTGTTCGTGCGTTCATGTTTTATATGTTCTCAAGTTCAGGACTGTAGCGTCGTTGGTTTCGTTCTGTTTATTATTTTTGTTCGTGTTTAAAAGTATTCAAATAAATATGGATACATACCACGCTGCGTTTTGGTCCGATCCTTGCTCCTCCTCAGACGAGGAGGATTACGACGTTCGTTACAGAATCACCCACCACAAAAGGACCAAGCAGCGTGGTAACGGGCAGCAACAGCAGCAGCAGCAGCGGCAAAAATCTCAGGACTCCTGGACATGGGAGGAGATTTTAAACGGAGAAGGACCCTGGGCACAGGCTGGGGAATATCGTCGCTCCAAAGCTGAGCTGGAGGGAGCGAAAGCTGAGCGGCGGCGATATGAGGAGGCAGCACGGCAGCGCGACAGGTACGAGAGGCAGCCCCAGAATTTTTTTGGGGGGGGGGCTAAAGGGGAGTGTGGCTAAGCCAGGTAGCAGACCTGAGCTTACTCCTCGTGCTTATTATAAGCAGCGCGTTACTGGTCAGGCACCGTGTTATGCGGTTAAGCGAACGGTGTCGCCAGTGCGTGCCCATAGCCCGGTGCGCTATAGGGCAGCCCCCGAAAGTGTCATGTGAGTGTTGGCATCCAGCCAGGGCGTATTGTGCCTGCTCAGCGCGTCTGGTCTCCGGTACGCCGTTTCGGTCCAGGGTATCTTGCGCCGGCTCTGCGTGCTGTGTCTCCGGGGCGCTGGGAGGGTGCAGTGCGTCCTATGCCTGCGCTCCGCTCGTACCGGGCAAATGTGGGAGTGGAGCCTAAGGGAGAGGTGCGCGTAGTAGGCACTAGATCTCCAGTGCTCACCCACAGCCCGGTTCAACCTGTGCCTGCACTCTGGAGGGTCCGGACTAGAGTAGTATTCCAGCCTGGGGGAGTGGTGCCAAGGCTGCGCACCAGAGCTCCAGTGCTCCCCCACAGCCCGGTCCTTCAGGTGCCTCCTCCTAACACCAAGCCTCCTGTAGGTCTCCCCAACCTGGTGGGTCCTGTGGCAGCCCCACGCACCAGGCTGTCTCTCCGTCTCCTCCCTACAGGTGTGCCCGTCTGCCCAGCGCCGTCTGAGCTGCCCGTCTGCCCAGCGCCGTCTGAGCTGCCCGTCTGTCCTGAGCCTTCAGAGCTGCCCGTCTGCCCAGCGCCGTCTGAGCTGCCCGTCTGCCCTGAGCCTTCAAAGCCGCCCGTCTGTCCTGAGCCTTCAAAGCCGCCCGTCTGTCAGGAGCCGCTAGAGCCGTCCGTCAGTCAGGAGCCGCCAGAGCCGTCCGTCAGTCAGGTGCCGCCAGAGCCGTCCGTCAGTCAGGTGCCGCCAGAGCCGCCCGCCAGTCAGGAGCCGCCAGAGCCGCCCGCCAGTCAGGAGCCGCCAGAGCCGCCAGCCAGCCAGGAGCCGCCAGAGCCGCCAGCCAGCCAGGAGCCGCCAGAGCCGCCAGCCAGCCAGGAGCCGCCAGAGCCGCCAGCCAGCCAGGAGCCGCCAGAGCCGCCAGCCAGCCAGGAGCCGCCAGAGCCGCCAGCCAGCCAGGAGCCGCCAGAGCCGCCAGCCAGCCAAGAGCTGCCCCTCAGTCCGGTGCTGCCCCTCAGTCCGGTGCTGCCCCTCAGTCCGGTGCTGCCCCTCAGTCCGGTGCTGCCCCTTAGTCCGGTGCTGCCCCTTAGTCCAGTGGGGTTAATATGGAGGGTCGCCATTAAGAGGAGGCCACGGAAGCGGGGATTAACTATGGTGGGGTGGGGGCCACGTCCAGCGCCAGAGCCGCCACCGTGGACAGATGCCCACCCAGACCCTCCCCTATAGGTTCAGGTTTTGCGGCCGGAGTCCGCACCTTGGGGGGGGGGGTACTGTCACGTTCCTGACCTTATTTCCTTTTTTCAGTCTTTGTTTAGTTGGTCAGGACGTGAGCTGGGTGGGCATTCTATGTTATGTGTTTCTATGTTTGGTTTAGGGTTGTCTAACTAGCCTGATATGGTTCTCAATCAGAGGCAGGTGTTTTACGTTGTCTCTGATTGGGAACCATATTTAGGTAGGCTGTTCTCACTGTTTGTTTGTGGGTGATTGTTCCTGTTCGTGCGTTCATGTTTTATATGTTCTCAAGTTCAGGACTGTAGCGGCGTTGGTTTCGTTCTGTTTATTGTTTTTGTTCGTGTTTAAAAGTATTCAAATAAATATGGATACATACCACACTGCGTTTTGGTCTGATCCTTGCTCCTCCTCAGACGAGGAGGATTACAACGTTCGTTACAGAGAGACCTAAAAAAAACATCTCTTGAGGAATACGCTGCTAAATTTGTCAAAGTTCAGCTGGTTCTGCTGGTCTGAGTGCTGTGACTGTGTCTGTGACAAATTATGCTAGGCTTGGCACAGACAGATCAGCTGCTGCTGCAATCGAGGTCGGAAGAAAACTGAAAAAGATGTGGCCTACAGCTGCCAGTTAATATTTTGGCTGTATATCGTATGAAATAGTAGGCCAATTAACACTCAATTAGGGTAGGGGGGATTCTGGGGAACACATATGACAGGCACTAATTTTGCAATTGCCTAAAAAGTAATTAGATTGGCATTTATATAACACATAAGCCAATAGACATATATTAGACATTTATGCAGTGCTTTTTATTAAATACAAGGCATCATGTATGCTATTACAATGGAACACTGAATTAATGCATAGTAATTGCTAAATAATCCTTATTAATCTGTTTAATGTGACTTTGGGGACTGTCTGTGGCTTTGAATTATTTATCAATGTTTATTTGCTTCTGAATCTTAGTGTAACGATTCTCAAATGGTGCAGGAGAAGAGGACCAAAATGCAGCGTGGTAAGTGTCCATGATAGTTTAATAAAACTGAACACGACAAAATACAAAAATAACAAAGTGAATAATAACGAAAACCGAAACAGTCCTGAAATGTGAAACAAACACTACAACAGGAAATAATCACCCACAACACACAATGGAAAACAGGCTACCTAAATATGGCTCCCAATCAGAGACAACGATAAACAGCTGCCTCTGATTGGGAACCACACCAGGCCAAACACATAGAAAACAAACAACCTAGAAAAAAGAACAGACTACCCACCCCAACTCACGCCCTGACCAACCTAACACAAAGACATAAAAAGAAACTAAGGTCAGAACGTGACACTTAGTCTCTTCAGCCAGCAAGGCAAGGGTCTTAGTTTATGAACTGTAGTGACGAGTGTTGTGACGAGTGTTGTCAGATTACATTACATATCCAACACCAAGGGAGGCTAGGAAGACCCGCCTAAAATGTTATTCGCTCATCCGAGGGCCCGTCACTTCTTGGTGGAAGGATAGCTGAAGCACTGTCAAACCAAGCACAATGTTGGAAATCTATCCACATCCACAGTAACTAATCCCATTGTTCTATGACAAACACAGAAGTTTTTATAGAAAATTCAATAGAAGAAAACAGAGAGAGAGAGACTGCCAGTTCCGTAATGCTTTGGCTGTATATTTAAACTCTTAGCTAAGTGGGCAGGGGAGTACCTGTAACGGATTTCCTCTTCGTCTGAAGAGGAGTAGCAAGGATCGGACCAATGTGCAGCATGGTAAGTGTCCATAATGAGATATTTAATAAATCAACAGAACACTTAACAAAAGTACAAACAAACAACCGAAACAGTCCCGTATGGTACAGACACAGGAAACAACCACCCACAAAACACAATAGAAAACAGGCTACCTAAATATGGCTCCCAATCAGAGACAACGACTGACACCTGCCTCTGATTGAGAACCATACTAGGCCAAACACATAGAAATATAACAACAGAACAAAACATAGAAAAACAACATAGAATGCCCACCCCAACTCACGTCCTGACCAAACTAAAATAAAGACATAAAAAAGGAACTAAGGTCAGAACGTGACAACGACTTAGAGTGCAAATTAATGCCTGGCTGTCATACATGTTCCCCCCTATCCTGAGGATTAATGACTATTACATACAGTGCCTTCGGAAACTATTCAGACCACTTTACTTTTTCCACATTTTGTTACATTACAGCCTTATTCTAAAATGGATTAAATAAAATAAAATCCTCAGGAATCTACACATAATATCCCACAATGACAATGCGAAAACAGGTTTTTAGAATTTTAGGCAAATTTAAAATAAATAAATAACAGAAATACCTTATTTACATAAGTATTCAGACCCTTTGCTATTAGACTCGAAATTGAGCTCAGGTGCATCCTGTTTCCATTGATCATCCTTGAGATGTTTCTACAACTTCATTGGAGTCCACCTGTGGTACATTCGACTGATTGGACATAATTTCAAAAGGCACACACCTGTCTCCATAAGGCCCCACAGTTGACAGTACATGTCAGAGCAAAAACCAAGCCATGAGGTCGAAGGAATTGTCCGTAGACCTCCGAGACAGGATTCTGTCAAGGCACAGATCTGGGGAAGGGTACCTAACAATTTCTGGAGCATTGAAGGTCCTCAAAAACACAGTGCCCTCCATAATTCTTATATGGAAGAAATTTGGAACCAACAAGACTCTTCCTAGAGCTGGCCGCCCAGCCAAACAGAGGATTCAGGAGAGAAGGGCCCTGGTCAGGGAGGTGACCAAGAACCTGATGGTCACTCTGACAGAGCTCTAGAGTTCCTTTGTGGAGACGTGATTTAGCCTAATTGGTTAGGCTGTTAAAGTAATATAAGCCAATGGTCGGTCATCTAGAAGTCATTTATTCAGTGATTGTCTTCTTTGTCTAATATATGTTTTTATTCATTCAAAACTAGGCTGTTGCTGGGCTCAGCACAGGCAGTGTTGTCCCCTGGTCTTCTTCAGTGTTAATTTCGTCAACACTAACTCAACAACCTATTTTTCCTAAAACTATGACGATAAGAGATGAGATGCGCTGGAAAAAAATTATAACATTTACAAAGTACTTTTCATTTCAGTCGACGAGAATGTGATGAGATGATCATTTCATGTGAGACTAATGGACATTTAATCTGACATGAAGCGCCATTTCAAATTTTTTGTCGAATCATGAGCATTATGTTGAGCAGAATGTTTCATGCAATCCTCCCATTGGCAGAATTGACATCTTTCAGTTGCGCAATCTGATTGAGTTGATCTGCGCGGCTCTCCCACACAGCACCCAGATGGTATCGTCAGTCACTCGTCAATATTTTGAACTGATGCGAAGCCAGGACACTTCACTTGTAACTAACCTCAACTAGAAACAATCGTTTTGACTCTCTCTCTTACTTTCATGTAGGCTTTTTTTGCTTTGATCACATCAGAAGCTTTATTTTCTCATGTGCACTGTTTTTCATTCATCTGTGTTGCGTAGTCGCGGTAAACAAACGCGAGATGTGGTTGCTTTTTACAGATGGGAAAACTCACGTTATTTGTTGAATATTAGCAGTACAGTAATACTTACTGGGATTAATAGCACAGACAGCTCACCTGCTGCTGCCTCAGAGTCAAGTGCAGTGGAAGTAGGAAAAAACCAGAGACACTGATATTCTGGCTCAATATTATGTACAGTGCCTTCGGGAAGTATTCAGCCCTGGACTTTTTCCACATTTTGTTAGGTTACAGCCTTATTCTAAACTATATATTTTTAAATGTCCTCATCAATCTACGCACAGTACCCCATAATGACAAATAAAACAGGTTTTAAGACATTTTTACTCATTTATAAAAAAATTGAAATATCACATTTACATAGGTATTCAGACCCTTTACTTAGTGCTTTGCCGAAGCATCTTTGGCATCGATTACAGCCTCTGTCAGGTTGGATGGGGAGCGTTGCTGCACAGCTATTTTTAGGTCTCTCCAGAGATGTTCGATCGGGCTCTGGCTGGGGCACTCGAGCACATTCAGAGACTTGTCCCGAAGCCACTTCTGCTTTGTCTTGGCTGTGTGCTTAGGGTCGTTGTCCTGTTGGAAGGTGAACCTTAGCCCCAGTCAGGTCCTGAGCACTCTGGAGCAGGTTTTCATTAAAGATATCTCTGTACACTGCTCAGTTCATCTTTGCCTCGATCCTGACTAGTCTCCCAGTCCCTACCGCTAAAAAACCTCCCCACAGCATGATGCTGCCACCACCATGCTTCACCGTAGGGATGGTGCCAGGTTTCCTCCAGACGTGATGCTTGGCATTCAGGCCAAAGAGTTAAATCTTGGTTTCATCAGACCAAAGAATCTTGTGCCTTTTGCTGAGGAGTGGCTTCCGTCTGGCCACTCTACCATAAAGGCCTGATTGGTGTAGTGCTGCAGAGATGGTGGTCCTTTTGGAAGGTTCTCACATCTCCACAAAGGAACTCTAGAGCTCTGTCAGAGTGACCATCAGGTTCTTGGTCACCTCCCTGACCAGGGCCCTTCTCTCCTGAATCCTCTGTTTGGCTGGGCGGCCAGCTCTAGGAAGAGTCTTGTTGGTTCCATACTTCTTCCATATAAGAATTATGGAGGGCACTGTGTTTTTGAGGACCTTCAATGCTGCAGAAATTGTTAGGTACCCTTCCCCAGATCTGTGCCTCGACACAATCCTGTCTCGGAGGTCTACGGACAATTCCTTCGACCTCATGGCTTGCTTTTTGCTCTGACATGCACTGTCAACTGTGGGGCCTTATGGAGACAGGTGTGTGCCTTTTGAAATTATGTCCAATCAATTGAATGTACCACAGGTGGACTCCAATGAAGTTGTAGAAACATCTCAAGGATGATCAATGGAAACAGGATGCACCTGAGCTCAATTTCGAGTCTAATAGCAAAGGGTCTGAATACTTATGTAAATAGGGTATTTCTGTTATTTATTTATTTTAAATTTGCCTAAAATTCTAAAAACCTGTTTTCGCTTTGTCATTGTGGGATATTGTGTGTAGATTCCTGAGGATTTTTTATTTATTTAATCCATTTTAGAATAAGGCTGTAATGTAACAAAATGTGGAAAAAGTAAAGTGGTCTGAATAGTTTCCGAAGGCACTGTATGTAATAGTCATTCATCCTCAGGATAGGGGGGAACATGTATGACAGCCAGGCACTAATTTGCACTCTAAGTCATTTGGCTTTTATAAGGTATCATGAGCCAATGGTCATCTATTAGGTATTTATTCAGTAATTATTCTTCTTTATCTAATAAATGTGTTTATTCATTCACAACTAGGATGATGCTGGGCCCAGCACTGGCAGTGTGGTCCATTGGTCTTCTGGTGACAGAGTGACCACAGAAGAGAACAAGAAGAAGCACAGACAGAGAGAGTGACAGCAGAGAAGATGCAGAGACAGACTTCACAACAGGGACGCAACACAGGCACGGTTATAGGGGTTCGTTGTGTCTCCAGTGGTGTTTCAACATGTTGTATTTATCTTAAACATAAGCTGGTTAAAAAAGAAGGAGGACCATGTTTAGCCAATCACTGGTATAGTAAAAGTTGAGAAACGCTGTACTATGTTATGCGATGCTATATTATGTGTCAGTAGCATTACCGGCTGTGTGTAAGTACCAATTCTCCCTAACAACCCTTACAGAACCAGTGACACCAGAAGACCTCAAGACCCATATAAAAGTGACTTAGGTAAAAGCCCCAGGAGAGGATGAGGTTGACAACAGGCTCCTTATAGAAGCTCCACAATATTACCTGAACCTGCTGGGTCAGCTCTTCTCTGCCTGCCTCCAAAACTGGCCACTTCCCCACACCCTGGAAGTCGGCACTGGTGACAATGATCAAGAAATCTGGAAAATACCCATAAAATGTCACAAGCTATCGGTCCATCATCGGTCCATCAGTTTTTTAAATAAGTAACCTGGTGAAACTTTTAGAAAGCGTTTTTAACAAGAGACTGAGCAACCACATAGAGGCCTGGGAGGTGCATGGCATTCATCAGGACGATTTTAGAAAAGGGAGATCCGCAACAGACATTTTAAGAAAGTGTTTTAAAAGATTTTAACAAAAAGGTTTTTATCCTTGCCGTGTTCTTTGACATCGAGAAGGCCTTTGACAAAATGTGCCACCAAGGTCTTCTCTACTTCTCTTCTCATCCAGAGCTTTCTCACCCACCAGATAATAAAAGTTAAAGTTGGTCCATCATTCTCCACTCCCTTCACCCCCAAGGCCGGAGTCCCACAAGGTGCGGTCCTGAGTCCAGTCCTGTTTTTATTTTACATATCTGATATTTATTACCCTTCCCTTACAGTAGGGAATATGTCCCAATTTGTCGATGACCTCTGCTATTGGACATCACCCATGCACCCACAAAAAGCAGCGAAGAAGCTCCAAACATGCATAGACAGAATCAAAAAATGGTCCAACACATGGCGAGTCCAACTAAACCACAGTGTGTCCTCTTCTGCAAAACAAACAATAAAACATTTTTAGTTACCACTCAAGTTACCACTCACCATGAAACTGCATGGGCAAAATCTCAAAACAGAGAAAATATCCAAATTCCTGGGGGTTACCTTTGAACAGGACATGAAGTGGACAATCCACACTATGAACATGGAGGAAAACAATCTATCAACCACCTGAAAGCCCTGTGTGGAAGGAGTAGTGTGGCAGAGCCAACAACTGTATTGAAGGTCTACCAAAGCTATATCAGGACAAGCTTTAAAAAATACCTCTACTCTTGCTCAATTTAAGATTGTATCGGTCTCATCTACATTTTTTAAGTCCCTCTAACATCACGATTCTGAGGTAAGTTGATCTAATATTTAGTAATTTATCTAAAGTAATATATAATCTAATTAACCCTTCTGAGGTAAGTTGATCTAATATTTAGTAATTTCTCTAAAGTAATATATAATCTAATTAACCCTTATGTTTTTATTATTCACCCAATGTCCACGGGTCTGATGGACCCAGAACATTATTGGGTTTTTAAAACAATACAGCCACAACAATTTATGTACAAATACTCAGTACTTAATACTTAAATGCTGACATATCAATTACAAGCAATATAGACAGCATACATGGTTAATATTTGACATTTACCTCTCCTAGATCACATTTATCAATAAAAGAGCTATTCCTTTTTTGGATAAAATTAGATTTTTGTCAACAAAAATCTATTATAATCCAGACATGGGTGAAATAAATAATGTTTATCTTGAACAAATATAAATGAAGCAAGGTTTTCATCACTATTGATGTTTATTGCTTAGAACAGTACAAATTGGAAGGACAAGTTTAACATACAGTATTTTATTGAAATGATAAATGAGCCACATTGAACACAAATTCAGGCCGGTCTACACACCACGAGGTACAGAGTTTTACTGTGTGTGTGTTGCAAATGTATTTATTGCACTTCATGCATGTGTATCCTGTCTTCCTGTCCTTCTTGGCTCCACACACATCGCATCGCTTCTTCTTGTTGCTACCGGCTGCAGTCTAGAATGATGAAAATATTTAGTTCAGGAGTTCTCACTCACTCACATATATAGTTACAGCAGGCCAAGGTAGGAGAGTAGGACACACACATTCAACATCATTCACACTTACTTCCGGTATTGGAGTTGTTGGTTCTGTGGGTTGGGCGGATGGGGCACCAGCATCCTCCTCCTGAATCCTCACGTTAGCTGCAGAAGCTGGGGTCCTTGGGATTGAGGACCTACCAATGCCTTGCCCAGCTCCTTGAGAAAGAGCCGTCTCCTCTGGAGCTTCTGTGAGAGAAAAAATACATATTTACCTGATTTGTTCAATATTAATAGTTAACAATTATATGCTAAGGAGGATTTCTATTCTATCAATGCTGTGCTTCTGAGATAGGATGGTCCCCTTTTAGCTCCCCACAGCTGGTCTATGCGTGTAGTCAAGGACATTCTTGTCAACTCCAGTTGGAGATAAACTTGACGAACAGAATAAACCTGTATTGTTTCCAATCATCTTTGCCTCTGAATAACTTGGTCACACGGCATAAGACAAAGAGCCTCAGAGTTACCACAGTTATTCACTCCATCCTGTTATTTTACTATCTTCCAAGGGCACAGGTGTGTGGAGATATGAAGAGAACAGAGACTAGCTTGGTAGAGAAAGGAGTAACGGAACTGCTGTTATCACTTGTTTGTGCGCTACGACCTCACACACCTGATACACATAGCCACAAGAAGAAAACAGGGTAGCTTATGATGCCCCAATCTGCCGGGGAGGGGTGGAACCAACCATGAATAAGCAGTTTTGGGATTTCTTTATAAACCCCTTGCGTTTCTGTATTATTGGGCTCTCAATGATCACCTACGGCTGGTCGTTGACCAGCTCCATTATTGGAATAAAAAATCGATATTAAAGTATGATTGTTTGAAGAAATTAAGTCTCTTCTCCCTTACTTGATTAGAATTTCCACGACACTTCCCTCTGTTCCAATCTGGGTTCAATGCCATACAGATGACAAACACATTGTACGCCGAGATGTCCAAGATGTTGAAGAAGATCACAAGGGGCCAGCGTAGGGTTCTTCTTTTGCAGCTGTAGCCAGTCACCAGCTTGTCTAAATTGTCCACCCCTCCTTTTGTGGTATTGTAATCCATTATGATATCTGGATTTTGATGTTCCTGGCCACAGTTTCTCACATCCCTATGCAGCATACTCATGAGTACCATATTTTTGCCTTTCTTTGACATGAACACAAACTTAGAGGAATTGTATTTCGTGTATTCAACAGCTGAGGTGGGAGCTCTGGCTTGTTTTTTCATACTGCTCCTACCATCGTCAGCTTCCTCTTGAGGAGCTCCTGTCCCAGCTTGTGCGAAGTAAAAAACAATGTTATTGCATGTGATGTTGTGCCCACGGAGTCCCTGTGTCACGTCCAGGACAACCCGCATCCATTGGTTCTTCTCAGGGGCTCCTCCATCTAGGAGGAGCCCCCCCATCTTCCCCATATACAATTGCAAGTTCCACGCATATGATGAAGCAGCATCACAGGCAGCCCAGATCTTGATTCCATATTTTGCGGGTTTAGACAATATGTACTGCCTGAAGGGGCAACGGCACCTAAATGGCATAAACTACTCATCAACAGTAGCGTTGGCCCAGGTTTTTAAAACAGGGGACGGCGGTCCACCCACTTGTCCCACTGACCTGATTGCAGCTAGCTTGTCGCTCTGCCGCCAAGCTGGTCTGGTGTCTCGGTTATCGAAGCGGATAATCCTGTAAATAATGGGGAAGTTTTCCAGAGATATTGTTGCACATAAAAGTTATCTGCCAGTTTCTGCATCCCACATGGATTCTGTGTATTCCCCATTAGATCTGAAAACACCAGTAAGGATAAGAACCCCAAAGTATGCATGTAAATTAGTTTGGTCCATCTCCTTCCATCTCTCTCCAAAAACAATCCTTCCCTCCAAATTAGTGCAGTCCAGAATGATTTTCTGGACGGTGTCTTGGATGAACAGTTCAAAAGAAGACTTTATGTCCTGCACATGAGTAACCGCCATCTGTGTCAGCCCTGGTTGCATCCTTATCACATTGGCAGCCATGTGGGGTGGCTCATTCCTTGGGCAAGAAAGACCATTCAATTTCACAATTTTTTGACATCCATATTTCTTCTACTACAGGCTGCTGATGAAATGGTTGCTGGCTGGCTGGTCCTGGGGCTGGCTGCTAACGGGCTGGTCCTGAGGCTGGCTCAGGGTCAATCTCATCCTCTTCTTCCAACTTACTGTCAGACTCAGAGACATGGAAAATTCAGAAAATTATTAATCTTCCAAAGTGGAAGACGCTCCTTCCACGCTAGCTTCTCTCTCTGCAAAAAATTATTTCTGAGGCCCTTTGAGCAGAGATTCTTTTTGCTATACTGATTGATTGTGGTAAGGAGCCACACATGCAATGCTATTTTTTCTTGTGTCCCTCCCTCAATTTGCAACTGGCTGGAGTAGTGTGGGAAAATACTGCATTTTTTACAATGTATTGAATTAATGTTTCGAAATAATGTATTGTAATAACATTGTGCTGGTTCGCGCAAGACATTGTGTAGTTTCACACACTACAAAGGGTAAAGAGTGCGAGAAAAGCGGGAGACAGGCAGACAGGCAGACAGGCAGGGAGACAGACAGGTTATTGGTGCTACAGTATGTTGAAACAGCATGCCCAGGAAGGAGGAAGACAGAGTGAAGGCACACAGCAAACCTTTTTGTTTCATTTTTACTTGTTTTCACCTTCACACACACTTTCCCACACTTTTATTACCCTCGGGTCCAGTGGACCCGAACACCACATACAGTATGTAATATAAATGCGTAAGGGGGTGCACAGTATGCTCTCAATGAAAAGGTGTTATTTTACAAGTTCTTCACAGAAAATGAGCCAAGGCCAATGAGTCTCAGGTTGAAATAATTATTCATTGTTGTAACGATATTCGTCTTCGGATGAAGAGTAGTCATCGGACCAAAGCGCAGCGTGGCAAGTGTTCATGTTATTTTTATTAGAACAGAAACACTAAACAAAATAACAAAGAGAGTGAAACGAAAACGAAACAGTCCTGTAAGGTGCAGCAACACAAAACAGAAAACAAAATATAACTAAAGTCAGGGCGTGACAATTGTATCATTTTTATTTTAGTAAACATTGAAAATGGGTCCCACAGACCCGAACACCACACAAGGGTTAAGTTACATCTACAAACATTTTATATACATACCATTAGGGGAACCTAAAGATAAATGAGATGTTAGAGATATTTAATCCGTTTTTGATAAAGCCATCAAATTGAGTGAGTGTGAGTGTGTTGGGAGCAACTAGCACCCCTGGCAATCCAATGCAAGTTAATGGTACCTAAATTAGCATTTTCAAAATCATGTTCAAATCATCTAGTTATACAGACATTTTTGTTGATACTTTAGGAAGATTTGGACATGATATGGCACGACTATGAAAAGAAGGACCTTACATAAAAACCTCATCATAGTGAGGATGTTAATAGTGAGATGTGCAATGCCATTTTCTTTCAATATTTTATTTATTTAAAATAAGATACCTAGACTTTAGCTTTTAGCTTTTCTAAAAACATAATTTCATTAAATAACTAAAAAAGTGTAAATTGTAGCCACTTATTTACCTTCATGGTTTGTTTGCTTAAGCATCACCATGAGCCACATAACTCATTTTTACCAAACTTTGCTTTTTTTGTGCCAGACAAAAATAAAAATCACCTGCAAATAAAGCATTTTCAGGGTAAGAAAAAATGTAATTCCTAATGTGATAAGTAGCCTAAGCATCAGACAATATTCAGTAATCTTTGTGAACAGATTGCATTTCTTTGTACTGGATAATTAGCCTACAACGGGTGTGTGTGTGTGTGTGTGTGTGTGTGTGTGTGAGAGAGAGAGAGAGAGAGAGAGAGAGAGAGAGAGAGAGAGAGAGAGAGAGAGAGAGAGAGAGAGAGAGAGAGAGAGAGAGAGAGAGAGAGAGAGAGAGAGAGAGAGAGAGAGAGAGAGAGAGAGAGAGAGAGAGAGAGAGAGAGAGAGAGAGAGAGAGAGAGAGAGAGAGAGAGAGAGAGAGAGAGAGAGAGAGAGAGAGAGAGAGAGAGAGAGAGAGAGAGAGAGAGAGAGAGAGAGAGAGAGAGAGAAAACGAGAAGGGTGGTGTAAGTAAATTAGTAAACACAAGATTGGGCCTACTAAAACTGAGCACAAATGCACAGTTACGTGATCCACCACAGAGAAAAGCGCTCACCTCGATCCAGCACCGGCAGGTGGAAAGTGCCGCTCGCTGGGTCATGCCCAGCAAGCACTGTGTTACTTGCTAGACTAGTGGGCTAGTACGCCTACAGTGTGTGTTTGACATGGGCAGGAGCGGGCCTGCAAGCCAAGGGCGAGAGAACGTGATGTTCCTCTTTTGATATTATTCCGATTCCCTTTTCGCCTAGTTTAGAATTGTAAACTAATAGAAAATCAAAGGGTAAGACTATTCCAAGCATTGCTCCAGATCACTTGATATCCACCACAAGGGGGAGAGAAGAGGGAGACAAAGATGGATAGAGATCTGACTCAACTCAAAGTAAACTGTATGTTGTACAGCAGAGCATGACTGACTCCAAACTCCTACAAATTAATAGATAAGAGCGTATCATGAGCGCACAGCTAACAAGACAGAGCTGAGAGCTGCCGGGTAGGGGTGGAACCAACCATGACTAAGCAGTTTTTGCTTTTCTTTATAAACCCCTTGCGTTTCTGTATTATTCGGGCTCTCAATGATCACCTACGGCTGGTCATTGACCAGCTCCATTATTGCAATAAAAAAATCGATATTAAAGTATGATTGTTTGAAGAAATGAAGTCTCTTCTCCCTTACTTGATTAGTAAACTTCAAAGTAAAATGTCTGTTGTACAGCAGAGTGTGACTGACTCCAAAGTCCTACAAATGAACAGATAAGAGCGTATCATGAGTGCACAGCTAACAAGACAGAGCTGAGAGCTCTCCAGAATGGGGCCCATATATAAATACACCATGGGTTTTATCTCTCCCTTACCCCAATCCCTGCAGCCTAAGTTTTTAATTCAAGGTTGTTTACAAGTTAATAATTTATATGTTGGATTCAACCAAAAATCTAAGTTAAAGAATAGGACCAAATCAAATGTTTATTTAAAGTGCATTTAAAGTTTGATTTAATTTAGTCCTATTCTTTAACTTGAATCCAACATATCAGTTATGTTGGTTCCTTGGAAGCTGTGGGAACGTACATTTTTGGTTTCCTGTGGTTCTGGGAACACCTGTTGTATTCGGCACATGTGACTAATAAGATTGGATTTGACTTGATGCTGAAGAACCCTAAATTCCCACAGAAGAACGTTGTTTTTAAAGACCTGTGAACTATCTGAGCACATTCCCAATGTCAAACCAGTTGGAGCGTTACTCAAATGTGATGAAATGTAACCATGTTTGAACTTTTAGGAAACGTTCTATTAAGGTAATGAAATACCCAGCAAATAATGTTATTCTGTCAAATCCTTAAATGTGCTGAGAATGTTATAAAGCCAAGCAAGTATTCTGCACCATTACCAGAACGTTCGATTCAATTTCAAACAACAGAAAACGTAGATAGACAGAATATAATAGACAGATGGACACAAATGCCAACAAACATCAATGACATCACACCTGTTCAAACCCACATGTTCCCACAGCATCCATACCCATTCCGTTGGTCTCACTCCAACATTCCCTCTCATTGTTCATTCCTTGGCCATTTCCAGTGCTTGTAACACTCAATATTTAAATTATAATGCATTTGATTCATCCACTGTCTTAACAATGGAGGATCATTTGATTTCCAGTTTTTAAGTAAACGTTTCTTCAAAATGATTGATGAGAAAAGTATGGTCCAACCCATTGGGTATCTCACCTCACCCTCATATGCCATGAAATATGCAGATAGACAGATTCAAATAAATCTTAAATTGTAAAACTTCTGACAGACAGCTTTTTGTATTATTATTATGTTTTTTACCCCCTTTTTCAATGTTGTCTCATCGCTGCAACTCCCCAACAGACCAGGGAGGCGAAGGTCGAGTCATGTGTCCTCCGAAATATGACCCGCCAAACCACGCTTCTTAACACCCACCAGCTTAACCCAGAAGCCAGCCACACCAATGTGTCGGAGGAAATACCGTTCAACTGACAACCGAGGTCAGTCGGCGGGCGCCCGGCCTGCCACAAGGGGTCGCTAGAGCATGATGAGCCAAGTTTTGGTTTTAGAATGTCCTTTTCTCCTGTCGAATTCGCGCCACAATGCTAGCCAATGTTGATGATGTTCCCAGTTTCTCTCGACGCAAAGAACGGAAAACTCCAAAAGTCCCAATAAACGTTGAATAATCTGATAAAACTCGGTTGAAAAAACATACTTTACAATGTTATTATCACATGTATCAAATAAAATCAGAGCCGGAGATATTAGCCGTGTATACAGAACGCTTATCAGAAGACAATATGGAGGTGTTTTTCGCGCCTAGGTAGAGAAAGGAAATTCCTGACCTGCCACTCCAAAAGCTCTTGTTCGACCTCAGATCAAGCTAGACACCCCATTCCACCTTCCACTGCCTGTTGACATCTAGTGGAAGGCGTATGAAGTGCATGCATATCGATAAATATAAGCCAGTTGAATAGGCAGGCCCTGGAACAGAGCCTCGTTTTCAGATTTTTCACTTCCTATATGGAAGTTTGCTGCAAAATGAGTTCTGTTTTACTCACAGATATAATTCAAACAGTTTTAGAAACTTGAGAGTGTTTTCTATCCAATAGTAATAATAATATGCATATTGTATGATCTAGAATAGAGTACGAGGCAGTTTAATTTGGGCACGATTTTTTCCAAAGTGAAAATAGCGCCCCCATATTGACAAGAAGTTTTTAACTGTTTGCTCAGACTACATCTTCACACATTCTATATATGTAATGTATACAATAACTATGTATTCATACTATGACTCTTCCATTCCTTGGAATGTCGACCACCCTCATATGACATGTCTGCTAAAATGTTTCATCTGGTTCTTCAAAGATAGACGGAACAGACCAGGTTAACTTTGGAACATGGAATGTGCACAGGCTCCATGATTGCAAAAAAAAGCATAAGGTTCTTGAACATTTAAAGAGGTTGTCAGCAGATGTGATTTTCCTGCAAGAGTTACATTTCCAAAAAATTGAATATTTAAAGAAGAGCTTGGTTGGAGAGGCCTATGCGGCCACCTACTGTAGTAAACAGCAGAGGTGTAGGTATTCTGAAGAATAAGAATACACCCTTTTCCCTTATATCCCAGCACACGGACCAAGGACGTTTTCTAATGTTAAATTGTACCTTACATGGTGAAAAATACACATTGATTTCATTGTATATCCCCCCAGTGGCAAATCTGGTGGTTTTAGATTGAATTCAAGATATATTAGATCAAATCCAGATTATTTTAGCAGGTGACCTAAATCACATAGAAATAAAAAATACAAATTCAAGGAGCCTCCAAAGAGGCTGAAAAAGGTTATATCTATGAATAATTTACAGGACACCTTGAGATTACTATTCCCACTATAAAATACTAATCCTATTCTTTCTCAAACTAAGAAAAGCTTTTCAAGAATTTAGTAAATTTTTTTCTCCAAAAATGCACTCAACAATTTACTGGGTTAAAAAAAATCTATGACATGGTGATATCGGATCATTACTTAATTACACCAACAAAACATTATTTTAAAAAGTATACTCGGCAATAACAGACTTTATATGGGCAAATAAACTCATTGAATAAAAAGGAACGTTTTAACTCACCCAAAGTCTGAGGGTGGTTTTTACCTTCAGACGTGGAATTGTATCAACTTGCCACCCAAGGCTTTTACTTGAATCATATTGATAAATGCACTAAAGAGGAACAATGGGTACATATTAAATATATGCCTGCTCATCCCCATAATCTTTTCCGTGTCTATTTTCAACAGATAAAGCTAAGAACATTAACAACTTTATAGTTAAGAACACTATAACAATATGGAAGGAAATTCAACAGATTCTACAAGAACCAGTATCACTCCCAAAAACACACCCCTATGGAACAATCCTTGTATAGCTTTTCACAATTCACCTATAAATTGGTCCACATGGAAAACTAAAAGGCATAGAAACCATACATTACTTGGTGATAGGAAATACAATTATTTCCATGACAGAATTAAAAAGCAATTTTGTACTAATGACATTTCAATTTGAAATCTTTTAGACATCAGAGCAATGTTGAGGGAATCCTGTTTCAGTCAGAAAATGATACTAATATGATAGATAAGATATACACAACCTTGCAGAGAGTCTATCCAACTGACAATCTCTTAGAAAGAATTAGAAACTATTGGGACTGAAACTAAAAAGAACGGATATTGGCACAAGATGGAGGGAGTGTTGGAACATAATTAATGAAATTACAGTTTATGAAAATGTACGCTTAATCCAGTATAAACTAATGTATAGAATTTAGTATACAACATTTTTTTTTTAAACACAAATTCTACAGCCCAAAGGCAGAGTCATGTCTTTAGTGTAAAGTTAGAAAGTTAGTTAGGAAGTTAGATTGGCTGTCGGACCTCCCGAGTGGCGCAGCGGTTTAAGGCTGCGCCTTAAAACCCGAACCCAAGTCACTACAGACCTGGGTTCGATCCCGGGCTGTATCATAACCGGCTGTTATCGCAAGTCTCATAGGGAGGTGCACAACTGTCCCAGCATCGTCCGGGTTAGGGGAGGGTTTGCCCGGGGGGGCTTTACTTGGCTCATCATGCTCTAGTGTCCCCTTGTGGCAGGCCGGGCGCCCGCCGACTGACCTCGGTCGTCAGTTGAACGGTATTTCCTCCGACACATTGGTGTGGCTGGCTTCTGGGTTAAGCTGGTGGGTGTTAAGAAGCGTGGTTTGGCGGGTCATATTTCGGAGGACACATGACTCGACCTTCGCCTCCCGGGTCTGTTGGGGAGTTGCAGCGATGAGACAACATTGAAAAAGGGGGTAAAAACCATAATAATAATACAAAAAGCTGTCTGTCAGAAGTTTTACAATTTAAGATTTATTTGAATCCGTCTATCTGCATTTTTCATGGCACATGAGGGCAAGGTGTTCAGTTCAACCCAATGGGTTGGACCATACTTTTCTCATCAATCATTTTGAAGAAACGTTTACTTAAAAACTGGAAATCAAATGATCCTCCATTGTTAAGACAGTGGATGAATCAAATGCATTATAATTTAAATATTGGAAAAGAAGGGCTTCAGAGGGAAATAGAATAGCGCAATTTGATTCGAGGGGAACAATGGAAAAATGCAGTGGAACTGGCTTCAAGGTCCAGAGTTGGTGTTTAAGGGGCATAGAGTGTTACAAGCACTGGAAACGGCCAAGGTATGAACAATGAGAGGGAATGTTGGAGTGAGACCAACGGAATGGGTATGGATGCTGTGGGAACATGTGGGTTTGAACAGGTGTGATGTCATTGATGTTTGTTGGCATTTGTGTCCATCTGTCTATTATATTCTGTCTATCTATGTTTTCTGTTGTTTGAAATTGAATCGAACGTTCTGGTAATGGTACAGGATACTTGCTTGGCTTAAAAACATTCTCAGCACATTTAAGGATTTGACAGAATAACATTATTTGCTGGGTATTTCATTACTTTAATAGAACGTTTCCTAAAAGTTCAAACATGGTTACATTTCATCACATTTGAGTAACGCTCCAACTGGTTTGACATTGGGAATGTGCTCAGATAGTTCACAGGTCTTTAAAAACAACGTTCTTCTGTGGGAAGTTCAGTTCTTCAGCATCAAGTCAAATCCAATCTTATTAGTCACATGTGCCGAATACAACAGGTGTTCCCAGAACCACAGGAAACCAAAAATGTACGTTCCCACAGCTTCCAAGGAACCAACATAACTGATATGTTGGATTCAAGTTAAAGAATAGGACTAAATTAAATCAAACTTTAAATGCACTTTAAAAGGTACTGTATGTAATTAGCCTACTCCGTGTGTAAAGATCTGGTATGCAGGGTGAAACAAACAACCTGTGCTTTCCATTCTACCCTGACCTGGATGAGTTGGTTTCAGACTGATGACTCCCTTAACTTATTTTTTTGTTCTAGAAACAGTGGAAGCAAAACTTATTGTTGCCACACCCATGTAAGGATTCACCAGTTCTAACTACACCATTCAACATCCGACATGGTGTTGAATTCCCATGTGATGCATAAATGTGTTTTTTGTTTTTCAGAAGGAACCTTCCTACACAAGCAGTATCACATCCTGTGAAGGTAGGTAATCGACACTAAGAAAGCACACACAAAAATACTAAGCTATTGCATTTATCATTTAATAGACTGCATATGTCATGTGTTATTCTCTCACTCAGGACTCTCCACCTGTGAGATTGGAAGTGCTCTGTGCAGGAGGTGAGAATGAAATTAGTGTTGATTCCGCTGGATCGCCTGTGATCCTCAGCCATGACCTGAAGATGAAGGACATTAAGAAACCCCAACAGTCGGCTTCAGCTGTAACGGGTGAGTGGAGTATGACAGGAACAGTAGTAGAGCTTAGCCTTGGCTATAGATAGTTCAGCTGTAACGGGTGAGTGGAGTATGACAGGAACAGTAGTAGAGCTTAGCCTTGGCTATAGATAGATTGGTAGATTGGAACATCTGAACAATCTGTTGTCCACCAATGTTTTTAATACGTTTTGCATGACTGCTGAAAAAATGTAATTACCTTTGAAGTTCAGTTCAGACCAAGTCCCACATTGCGCTGATTGGAAATGAATAGATTAATATCAGCCAGAGATGTAATTGTCCCTGATTAATCGAGGAATCACGATTTCTGGTAAAAAATGAGTGGGGGGGGGGGGGGTCTACCTGGATGCACTGTGACTTACATCTGTGTCTGTGACTTCAGTTCCTCAAGTCTGTGATGGAGAAAGACGTTGTGCTGGCAAAGAAACTGTGTCAAATGAGTCAGCCTGTTTGTCAAATAAGTTCTGTCATTCATTGTTTGATTCTTTCCGTGCCTTTTGTTCACTTCTCTCTCATTGTGTAAATCAATCAATCAATCAATACATTTATTAATTAGCCAACCTGTGAACGATTAATGTATCTGTGCTTTGTTGTTCCAGTTCTGATCTATGAACCAGAGAATCCAGAGACCAGACAGTTCATTCCTCTCATCCAGGAGAACCTGCAGAGAGGCAAGTGGCTCAGGCCAACACACACACACACACACACACACACACACACACACACACACACACACACACACACACACACACACACAAAGGTTATTGCGGAAAGAAGACTTGGCTGTGTGACAATGGTTTCAGGTTGGATTCAAGTGGTCACATCTCTGGTTCTGAAGAGTACAATGTATACAAGCTTTTGTTCGAGCCCAGCACTGACACACCTGATATAGCTTATCAAAGTGGTAATGAGTAATTGATTAGTTAAATTATGTGTGTAGTGGATACTCTCAAACATACCCTTGACTTTGCTTTGTTCCTATATAATGTTCCCTCAGAGCAAAAGGAGAAAAGCCAAGATGAGGAAACGTATTATGGTGATGATGGTTCAGACTCTAGTGATGAAGATGACTCAGAGGATTCTGGGAGCTATGAAGACTCTGTACAGAGCTCCGACAGCTCTTCTTCCCTCTCCTCATCAAATTAAGAAGAGGAAAAGAAGCTGGGGAGACATAAACCATGTTCACCCTCTCACCTTACCCCATAGCTGTCACCAGCACACTGCCCAGTCTGACAGTCAAAACACCCGGTAGTTACTTTCCCTTTTATATGAATATATAAAAACGTAAATGTAGTTGTTTTTTATTTCACATTCTTATATTGTCTTGGTGAGGCAGTCACAGCACACACATGTTTGTACCTGTTTAATCTTCATGTGCACTGTCACGACTCCCGCTGAAGGTGGCTCCCCTGCCTGTTCGGGCGGTGCTCGGCGGTCGTCGTCACCGTCCTACTAGCCGCCACCGATCCCTTTTCCCTTTTCTGTTAGTTTTGTCTTATTAGTTGCACCTGTTCCGTTTTGTGTTTTCTTGATTTGCTTCCCTATGTAAGCGTGTGGAACCCGCCCTTTGTTGTGCGGGATTATTTTTGTGTTCACGTTTGTGTCGTAGGTGTTGTTGTGCTCCGGACCGTGTTGACCCTGTGTTTGGGTTGGTCAGTGTTTTGTGCCCTGTGTTTTGGGCATTACCATTTTCGGTGCCGGAATAAAGTGCATTTTCCCCCTGGAACTCTCTGCTCTCTGCACCTGATTCCTACCAACACACCTAGTCAGCCGTGACATGCAGTGCCTTCAGAAAGTATTCACATCCCTTGACTTTTCCCACATTTTGTTGTGTTACGGCCTGAATTTAAAATGGATTGAGACTTTGTGTTACCCGTCTACACACAATACCCCATAATACCCCAATGTCAAACTGGAATTAGGTTTTTAGAAATTATTACAAATGAATTACAAATGAAAAGCTGAAATGTCTTTAGTAAATAAGTATTAAACCCCTTTGTTATGGCAAGCCTAAATCAGTTCAGGGATAAAAATGTACTTACAAAGTCACATAATAAGTTAAATGGACTCACTCTGTGTGCAATAATAGCGTTTAACGTGATTTTTGAATGACCTGCCTATATTCAGCCCAAACATCGATGTCTATAATTGGTTCAAATTTGGTCCAGTACAGACCGGCCTTGATTTGGCCCAAACAGACAACGATGATTGGTTCAGGATTGGTCCGGTCCAGACTGGACTAAGTTTGGACAGCGCAGTACAGTAGATCACAGGAGAGTACAGTAAAGAAAAGTAAAGACAAATATAGTACAGCACAGTAGAGTAGAGTATAGTACAGTATAATATACTGTATTGTACCCTCCTTTACTCTAATGTACTCTCTACTGTACTGAACTAAACTGTACTGTACTCTTACTGAATTAAACTCTACTGTACTGTACTCTACTAAATTAAATACTGCTGTACCGTACTATACTCTACTGTACTCTACTGTGCTCTAGTGTACTGAA
Source organism: Salvelinus namaycush (assembly GCF_016432855.1). Taxonomy (NCBI): domain Eukaryota; kingdom Metazoa; phylum Chordata; class Actinopteri; order Salmoniformes; family Salmonidae; genus Salvelinus; species Salvelinus namaycush. The sequence goes on from NC_052331.1 coordinate 8,013,942, forward strand.
CTGTGCAGTACTGTACTGAACTGTGCAGTACTATACTGTGCTGTTCAAACTTGTGAAACATAGCTTTCTAGGCAGAGTTGCAAAGAGAAAAAGCCATATCTCAGACTGGCCAATAAAAAGAAAAGATTAAGATGGACAAAAGAACACAGACACTGGACAGGGTAACTCTGCCTAGAAGGCCAGCATCCCGGAATCGCCTCTTCACTGTTGACGTTAAGACTGGTGTTTTTCGGGTACTATTTAATGAAGCTGCCAGTTGAGGACTTGTTCACATCTCTGTATCCCACACATGCAATGATCTGTAAGGTCAGTGGAGCAGTGCATTTCAAAAACAGATTAAACCACAAAGGCCAGCGAGGTTCTCAAATCCCTCGCAAAGAAGGGCATCTATTGGTTGATGGGTAAAAATAAGAAAGACAGACATTGAATATCCCATTGAGCATGGTGAAGTTATTAATTACACTTTGGATGGTGTATCAACACACCCAGTCACTACAAAGAAACAGCTGTCATTCCTAACTCAGTTGCCAGAGTGGAAGGAAACCGCTCAAGGATTTCACTATGAGGCCAATGGTGACTTTAAAACAGTTACAGATACAGTGGATCAACCACATTGTAGTTACTCCACAATACTAACTTAAATGACAGAGTGGAAAGGAAGCCTGTACATAATGAAAATATTCAAAAACATGCATCCTGTTTGCAATAAGGTACTAAAGTAAAACTGTAAACATTGTGGCGAAGAAATTTACTTTATGTCCTGAATACAAACCGTTATGTTTGGGGCAAATCCAACACAACACATCCCTGAGTACCACACTTCATATTTTCAAGCATGGTGGTGGCTGCATCATGTTATGGGTATGCTTGTCATCAGCAAGGACTAGGGAGTTGTTATGGATAAAAAATAAATGGAATAGAGCTAAGCACAGGCAAAAACCTAGAGGAAAACCTGTTTCAGTCTGCTTTCCAACAGACACTGGGAGACAAATGAACCTTTCAGCAGGACAATAACCTAAAAGAAAAGGCTAAATATACACTGGAGTTGTTTACCAAGACGACGTTGAATGTTCCTGAGTGGCCTACTTAGAGTTTTGACTTAAATCGGCTTCAAAATCTATGGCAAGACTTAAAAATGGCTGTCTAGCAATGATCAACAGCCACCTTGGTAGAGCTTGAAGAATTTTAAAGTGAATAATGTGCAAATATTGTACAATCCAGGTTTGCAAAGCTCTTAGATATTTACCCAGAAAGACTCACAGCTGTAATCACCGCCAAAGGTGATTCTAACGTGTATTGACTCAGGGGTGTGATTACTTATGTAAATGAGATATTTCTGTATTTTATTTTCAATGCATTTGCAAAAATTTCTAAAAACATGTTTTCACTTTGTCATTATGGGGTGTTGTGTGTAGATAGGTGAGAAAAAAATAGATTTAATCAATTTTGAATTCAGGCTGTAACACAACATAATGTGAAAGAAGTCAAGGAGTATGACTACTTTCTGAAGGCACTGTAAATAACACAAAGTTCACTGTTCTAATATCTGTGTCTTTCCGGCTTCTTCAACACAAAGGGTTAATTTCGCAGTAACTACTCCTGTACTATGTCGAAACTTGCTCTTTAGATTTCTGCAAGTAGAACCGGAATCATTAAAACAATCACATCCCACTCAGTATGGACCGGCACCTACGTCTTTTGGGGGTCTTTTCTTTGGTCCTGACGTCTTCTGGACCAGCTGTCTTTTTTTGGTCATGACCAGCCTTGATTTTGGTGCGGTGCGGACCAACATAGACGTCTATGTTTGGTTCAGATTTTGTCTGGATCGGCCTTGATTTGGCCCTGTTTTATTTGGCCCCAGATTTAGTATTTAGTATTTTATGAGGATCCCCATTAGCTGTTGCCAAGACAGAAGCTACTCTTCCTGGGGTCCAAGTAGAAATAAATATTACAAGACATTGTGCATCAATTGGACTTGATTTCAACGTCCACAGACGTCCGGTCCGGACCTGCCTATATTCAGCCCACACATAGATGTCTATAATTGGTTCAAATTTGGTCCAGTACAGACCGGCCTTGATTTGGCCCAAACAGACAACGATGATTGGTTCAGGATTGGTCCGGTCCAGACTGGACTAAGTTTGGACAGCACAGTACAGTAGATCACAGGAGAGTACAGTAAAGAAAAGTAAAGACAAATATAGTACAGCACAGTAGAGTAGAGTATAGTACAGTATAATATACTGTATTGTACCCTCCTTTACTCTAATGTACTCTCTACTGTACTGAACTAAACTGTATTGTACTCTTACTGAATTAAACTCTACTGTACTGTACTCTACTAAATTAAATACTGCTGTACCGTACTATACTCTACTGTGCTCTAGTGTACTGAACTGTGCAGTACTGTACTGTGCTGTTCAAACTTGTGAAACATAGCCTTCTAGGCAGAGTTGCAAAGAGAAAAAGCCATATCTCAGACTGGCCAATAAAAAGAAAAGATTAAGATGGACAAAAGAACACAGACACTGGACAGGGTAACTCTGCCTAGAAGGCTAGCATCCCGGAATCGCCTCTTCACTGTTGACGTTAAGACTGGTGTTTTTCGGGTACTATTTAATGAAGCTGCCAGTTGAGGACTTGTTCTGTTTCTCAAACTAGACACTCTAATGTACTTGTCCTCTTGTTCCATTGTGCACCGGGGCCTCCCACTTCTCTTTCTATTCTGGTTAGAGACAGTTTGCTCTGTTCTGTGAAGGGAGTAGTACACAGCGTTGTATGAGATCTTCAGATTCTTGGCAATTTCTCACATGGAATAGCCTTCATTTCTCAGAACAAGAATAGACTGATGAGTTTCAGAAGAAAGTTATTTGTTTCTGGCCATTTTGAGCCTGTAATCGAACCCACAAATGCTGATGCTCCAGATACTCAACTAGTCTAAAGAAGGCCAGTTTTATTGCTTCTTTAATCAGAACAACAGTTTTCAGCTGTGCTAACATAATTGCAAAAGGGTTTTCTAATGATCAATTAGCCTTTTAAAATTATAAACTTGGATTAGCTAACACAACATGCCATTGGAACACAGGAGTGATGGTTGCTGATAATGGGCCTCTGTACACCTATGGAGATATTCCATTAAAAATCAGCCATTTCCAGCTACAATAGTAATTTATATTGTATAGTCATATATATTGCTATATTGCAATTATTTCGTCACTATGTCCTATTTATTGCCTTACCTCTCTTATCCTACCTCATTTGCACACACTGTATATAGACTTTTCTATTGTATTATTGACTGTATGTTTGTTTATTCCATGTGTAACTCTGTGTTGTTGTTTGTGTTGCACTGCTTTGCTTTATCTTGGCCAGGTCGCAGTTGTAAATGAGAACTTGTTCTCAACTGACGAAATAAAAAATATTTAACATTAACAATGTCTACACTGTATTTCTGATCAATTTGATGTTATTTTAATGGACAAAAAAATTGCTTTTCTTTTAAAAAACAAGGACATTTCTAAGTGACCCCAAACTGTTCAACGGTAGTGCAATTTAATCCATTTTAGAACAAGGCTGTAAGGTAGAAAATGGGGAAAAGGGGAAGGGGTCTCAATACTTTCCAAATGCACTGTTTATAAAGGTCTGTTCTGACAGGGTGAAGAGAGAACAAGTGGAAAGGAAGAGAAAATCCCAAAAGAAGGGGAGCGGTGAAAGACGAAAGAGAGAGTGAAAGCAGGGGCATTAGGCAGGGGAGTGGACTGTGGAGAGAACACTTCCCATTGGAGCCCTGCTGCTTGGGATAATGGGGTTGATAGGTCAATTCCCTAAACTTCCTCAGGTGTGTATACCATGCTAATATTTTTCTTGTTTTACTATTCAGCCTATATAGGCTAGGAGGTATAGGATATTTATTTGGACATGTTCCAAACAATATGTTGTTCAGCACAGCATAGGCAAGAGATTACATGGTTTTCACCATTTTGGAAATAAATTCCATCAACGCTGCCTGACCACAGAGATCTGTGAACGCAGTCGAGGCGCCCCCTCGTGTCTAGAGTCATCATATCAGTCTAGCGTCGCAATCCACAAAACTACATCTGGACAACAGCACAGAAGAAAATGAATAGGCTAGCACTTGTCCATTTCTTTGTGATAACATTTCATCGATATGCCTAGCCTTCTGAGCAAAATGGAGTCCATCTTAAGTCCATATCTGCTAGGCTACTAGTGTTGGCCAACACAATTTTGTCACATTTTTCCTTTGATTGACAGGTGCCAGTGACGCAAATAAAACCTCCGTTGTTATTTTTGGTCGTGTTGAACATCACCTAGGTTAGTAAGTAGGCTATTGAGGACTTGATTGCTATCAAACTTCCTAAGAGTGACACTTCGTGATTGGGGATCGTAATGGAGCTATGCATTTCTCATGACAATCAAACCTGCTGAAATAAAGTATCCCACTCACAGAAAAGGGGACACGTCAGTGGTCGTGAAGAAGCTTAATTTCGTGCCAGAGGGAGGTAATGCTATGACTCACGTGTGCGTGCGTAAAAGTGGATAAATAGGCGATTCAGGCGCTCAGAAATAAAATTAAAAAATGAAACATTCTTGAGGGAAAAAAAGGTCACTCGCACGCTGCTGGATGGAATTTTTCGTACTCCATTGGTATTCCGGTGTTGTTGGTTTTGGACTGTCTTGCGTCTCAGAACGTTGGGTGGATAGAGAACTGTAATTCGGTTCTTTGGTGATAGTTTCTGGACACGACAACCTGTGCACCCGCAGACGGTAAGGTAGCCTATAGTCTCATAGCGCGAGCGCTCTCACGTTTCCGAACAGCCTATATTGTAATATTGATTTATTTTTCCATAATATAACAGTGAGTTTATGTTTTTTAATGCTGCACAGCGCTCAACAACTGCTACATTGTTGCGATGCTCATTCTTATTGGAGTCGAAAAAAGTATGAGATTGGTTTAGAAAAGCATAAATATTTTTGCAAAAGACCTGTCACTTGAATGTTCAGATTTCCATATCTCTCTCGTTCAAACGTTTGTAATTAAGAAACAATTAACATGTTATGAGCAATGGTAGGCTATTGTTATTTATAGCCTATATGAGTAGCACGATTCCATCATTAGCCTAACTATTCCTTATTAACAATGACATTGACTGATGCTGGCTTCGCCGTGGTTATTCAAAGATCATCATAATTAAAAATCGATATGCTATGTCAATCCATTTTCCAACGGATTTCAGTAGGCTGCCCAATCAATTATATATGTATCTTACTAAACCAATAATTATTTGGCAAAATGTGTCAAATAATTCCATTGCACATCATTGTGATAGGGTTTTTCGTTTAGCATATTCCTCATTATGAATAGGTCTGTTAAGGATGATTTGTTTGTGGATTAGACCTAGGCCTATTTATTTGATTTATATTGAAGGCACGAAAATCCTTTGTTTTCGTGCTCTTTGATCTAATTAAGTAGACTGAACGGTCTGGTGCTCATCGCTTAGCTCGAGCGCCCAAGACTGATGGCTCCGAGATGGGGATGATTTCGCTTTAACGACCCATAAAAACTTCACTAGGGACAGTTTTTCGTTGGTGTTTATAGGCTAAGCTTAGAATAGCGTAGCCTTAAATTTCTGTCAGATTTGCAGACTATATTTGTGTCCAGTATTGAATGCCCGCGATGTTATCGTCCGAATGCATTTCTGCATTTGACAGAGGGACCCACGCGCCCGGGTAGGCCTACGTGTGTGGCGCGAGACAAATCTTCTCAAAACGATCACCACTGATTTATCTCCCTTCGATCGGCAAATGCTAGCCATGTTCTAGAATAAATTATTCCCGTCAAAGAGGCAGATAATACAGCAAATGATGCATCATCCTCTTCGTTTATGGTCACTGCACGGATATTTAAAGCTCAATTTCATTGATCAAATTCAACTAATGTTGCCTATTTTAGGCTATGTAAATAGACAAACTTTCAAACATGAATGTTATTTAGTTGTTTAATATTAGCCATCTATCTTAACACTGGGCCGTTTGTTTGCAGCAACCGGTTGGTTGTTTTCGTTGATAATCTGATAAGAGTCCCGGAGCGCACGGGAATAACGGAGGACTGATGGCCACGTCTGAACCGACAGCCGCCGGCGGGGACCAGGACCCCAACTCCGCCAATTTACGACCTTCATCCACAAGTAGGTCTCTTTCTTCTCATTCCTCTCTCTCCCTCTCCCTACCTCACTCCCTCTCTGCCTGATAAAAACGAGTCTCACTCTGGCTATTTACCGTGTGGGCGACGTCGTTAATCATTCCGGTTAAAAACAGAGCTATCACAGCTGCCTGCCGCTGTCTAACGGATCAGCGGCGCGCACTGAGAAACGGACCTCCTGTAATTGCCTCATAGAGCGTCGTTATGTATTCAGCACATGGCATCGGGAAGGAATTATTTTTGGAATAGAAAACACAATTATTTGGAATAAGCCTATCGAATTTCCTTAGGTTATGCCTTTTTTAAATTTGGCCTATCAAATAATGTTTAAAATATTCTCGATTTCAAAATAGGCCTAATAACCTAAACACTAAATGTAGGCCTATGCTATTATTTATTGGCAAAATATATATTCTGAATATTAGCATTCAAATTCGTGATACATTTTTTAAATAATTTCAATTATTTCTCCTCAAAATCTTTCCAATGTGTGGTCCTGCATCACTAAGAGAGCTCTTACCAGCGCAATTACGCAGGGAAATGGCTGATAATTGCAGGCACTCCGTTGCTCGTGATGATGGCTTGCTTTCGTTTTCTATGACATTGGCGAAGTGTACGCGGAGGAGGGATGTCAATGTGTTGGCCAATTTTACCATCGAACACTGAAAGAAGAGGGCATTCAGTAGGTATTACTGAAATTAGCCTTTTAGTCTACCACCGACAGTTACATTTTAGTTAAGAAAAAACCCCAAACCCTCTTCTCTTTAGACCTAGGCCAAGTCATATTTGTTTTAGAAAATGGAAGCCTAGGCCTTGTTAATCAGCCTAAAATTTCTGCCAGTAAAGCCATTGGCCTTATATGGAAAATTTACTTCATTTGATAGGCTATTTGACAGAGGAAGAATGTGTTTGACAGGTTTTACAGAATGCATAACCGTTTCAAAAAGCCTGTGATGTTGTTTATACTCTGCCTGTTTCTCTGCTGCTACTGTTGATTGTTGCCATTATCTCGCTGCCACGCTCTGTCTCGCACACATACCTGAGGCTGCCTGTGGTTCCTGTGTGCGAGTGTGTCTCGGGCAGCGCTTACCTTGCGCTCTGAGTGACACCTCGAGACAAATATCACCACCATAAGGCTCATATTCATATAGATGTGCCTTGATACCGTCCCATTGCTTGACTCTGTGTGCTTGTGTTTTTGTGTGGCTATGATGCCATTTTCCATCTGTATGTTCATGCAATACCAAAATACGAAGCCTATAGGTTGTTTTCCCTATGCTGCAGTAGTTCTCCCTATACTGCCTGGTGTGTGCGTGCGCGTGTGTGTGTCCAAACGGCCAGCCAGACATCACCATCTCGCGCCAGTCAAAATACTGTGTTTCACCCAATTAATTTCTGCTCTCCTTCGCGAGCTAATTTCACGGGTGTTTGTTTAAAACGTCCCCTTTGCCGGGTGCGTGCCAGTGTGGGCCTCTAATGGCCCATTTTGTTTGGACTGTGTGGATTCGGAACAATTCGAATGTTCAGGAATAGGCTAATAACCGCACTGATCTAAGGTCAGCGCTGCTTTGTTTCCTCCCAATGGGGTTTGAGAAGGGGTGGCGTGAGGTGTAGAGGCTGCTGCTTCTTCTGCATGATAGTCTGCTTCGTGCTTCTTCACTCCGTTGTGCCATACACTGCCACCATACGCTTTATAAAAACGAATCCACTGTCACCCAAATCACACCATTCATTATTCCAGAATCGAATTTTCAAACATTCTCCCCAAACATTCTGTTTTAGACTATGACGCGTGGATGCAAGGATGCACGCGGAAACTGGGGATGAAGATATGTGGTAAGTTTTAGACCTATGAACCATAAACAACGGCAATCTAATTTGATTCACTGCAATAGCCTACGCGAAACGTTGTCATTTGACTTTGTAGGCATATGAAGCCTCATAGGCCCGTCTCCATACCCAGCATAATGATGCTATAATATGCTAATATTAGGGCAAGGCCGTCGCTGACTGTCACTCCACGTTCTCATCTCCTAAAGGTCAGTTGGCAATTAGCTTTAGGCCAAGCACGACGCGCCGGGGTTCCCGCCCCGACCCCGCGAGGCACCCCATGTCCCTTCCTATCCATATCTCTGCAGTTGGCAAAGGATAGGATACAGGCCTACACTACAGCAAGTAACAATTCGCCTCAGAAATGTAGAAAATGCCTAAACATTGAATATTTGTCGAGATAGAGCTGTCCAATAGGTTTTTAATGCAGAATTAGCTGCCAACATGGTGTGTGCATAAACTAGGGCTATAGACGAAATAATAAATGTTCTAATTCCAGTTTTGTATTTTATTTTATCAACGACTTATTATTTTTTTAAACATTAATTTCCTCGCCTTTCCGTTTGGAGGTGGTATGGATTTGGGTCCCTTTATGCAAAACGTATTTTTTTATATACCTTATAAAATGAGATGTGATGACGTCGATGAGATGACGTGGGAGGGCGTGGGTTTGGTAAATCTGGGAGGTTCCATAAAGCCTCTGTTATGTTAGCCAATCCAGCTAAAACAAGGTGAAACGATTGAATCCAGTATTTTTCCAACAGGAATCTTAGAGGACCTTTTTTCCCTGGACACTGTATATTTAATCGTTTTTCGATTACATCTAGGATTGGTTTGACGTCATCACACATTGAGAAAAATATATTTGCTTTTAGAAATCCTTCCTACTTTCATTGATTTCAGTCCAACATGTTTTGGTGGCAGGGTTTTGATAATGTCAAGTTAACATTTAATTGCAAAAGTATGCATTGTCCTACCATTGGTTCAATCCAAAAACAAAGAAGAGGATGTCATTAGCCTAAGAATAAATGGGTTTTAGCTCGAGAGTTACGATGCAGAACTATAATTCGTACCGAGGGCCCAAATAATTAGGTAACCTGCCCCGTAATGAGGACGCCCCCTGCCGGATAAAATTAACACAATTTAACCTCCCTTACAACCCTGCAAATAACCTTAATAACGAAATAATTTACCGCAATGTACGAGGAAACATGTTTATTCAATAAACTGACTGATTCATTTTATAGAGGACATTGCTTTGGCCTTATGAGTCATTTTCAAATGTCTGTTCATTATGCACCAGGCCCAATAATTTACCCTCGTTTCTATAATATCCCCTTTGGGCTGATAAGGAATCGCTTTGTGCTCGGGGTTGAAATAAAAAAAATTGTGGGGAGGAGAAAACTGAAAAATCCCTCTGTGACAACAGTCTTCAGAAAATTGTGCTGAGTTGTTAGATGTTGGCCTATGTCAGTGTTGGATTTACAGGCCGTTACAGTCGTCAGCTCCTTTCAGTAAAGAGACGCGTCCTGTGGATGAGAGGGAAGATTAACGAGAACCAACCAGCAGTTGTCGAGGCTGCTGATCTTGTCAAATAATCAGTGCCAATTTGCCATCCAAGATTAGGGGAGTACATTTAAATGAAAGGATCTCTGAAGCTCTGAAACAGAAAAAGGGTTCTGTTTGAGAGAGCCTTGTCTGTTCGATATTGAGGGTCTTGTCTGTTCGATATTGCAAAACATTTTAACATCCGATTTTGATATAATTTACTTAAAACTGTATGACGTGAAAATAAATGTTTAAATCCTTCCATTATGACCTTTTCTGATGGTAGTCTGCTATAGTTTTTTCTCTAAAATCAATGGGCTATTAATACACACGGACTTTAGTAAAAAAAATAGACTAGCCTATCCAGAGCCCGTTAAATGTCTCTCATCCATCATTAACCCCAGTCTGATTCGAATGAGTTGGCCTAAATGCGGAGACACATTTTGGTAGAATCAATTCAGTTGTTCAGATAACTAGTTATCCCCTTTCCCTTCCATAATGTCTCCTCTACACAAACATTTTTGGCTGCCTTTAGGATTGCTCTATCATATTTTGTTAACATTACACGAACAATTCATGTTTTATGGCGGAATGTAATTGTTTCTTGTAGAATTTACTGATTTAACTCGGTGGAATTGGATGTGCACCAGATTCATTCACGTAGAAATTAACTGAGCAAATTTTGTTTGGTCAAAGAGTTTGTCTTTTTAGGGGGCAGAGCTCATTAGATTAATCGTCAGCATGCTTTCCACAACTGTACATTTGTACATTTACATTTTGGAAATTTGGCAGACGCTTTTATTGAGAGCGACTTCAGTCAGTGCGTTCAACTAAGGTAGATTTTAACAACCACATGTTCTAAGTTTATGTAACCGTAACTGATTATGTCAGTGTAGATAAACTGGTCTGTAGGTTAGTTCAATTGACAGACTGCAGGCTCAGGAACTGGCAATGCACTTCATGGTTGAGTAAGAAGTAGATGGGACCACAAAGCTCCCTACTGACCTCTTCACTGTACCATTGTTAATTGGAAATTAAACTTTGTAATGTATTGGTGTTTTTTATTTCATTAAGTAGTTATGACAAATGCAACTAAAAAAGAGCTAGAGCTGACACAATTGATTCATTTGGGAGGTACTTGTTCAAATTCAACTGAAACGTGATTACCTGAATACATTTTGTCAATCTGACATAATACTTTCTAATACTTTTTTCTCAATAGTGTTTCAATAGAACAATTAAATTAAGTAGATATGTATTAATAATTTCATATACAAATACCCTGTTTCCAATAGGTGTAACTACCATACAAAATAACGTGTTTCCATTAGGTGTAACTACTGTCCGAAATGACAGATTTCCATTAGGTGTAACTACTGTCCTAAAGAACCTGTTTCCATTAGGTGTAACTACTGTCCAAAATCACCTGTTTCAATTACGTGTAACTACTGTCCAACATAACCTGTTTCCATCAGGTTTGACAATTGGTCAAAATAACCTGTTTCCGTTAGTTGTAAATACTGTCCAAAAATAACTTGGTAGCATTAGGTGTACCTACTGTCCAAAATAACCTGCTTCCATTAGGTGTGACTACTGGCCAAAATAACCAGCTTCCATTATGTGGAACTACTGTCCTAAATAACCTGCTTCCATTAGGTGTAACAAGTGTCCAAAACAACCTGTTTCCATTAGGTGTAACTACCGTCCAAAACAACTTGCTTCCATTAGGTGTAACTACTGTCCAAAATAACCTGCTTCAATTAGATTTGACAATTGTCCAAAACAACCAGCTTCCATTAGGTGGAACTACTGTCCAAAATAACCTGGTAGCATTAGGTGTACCTACTGTCCAAAATAACATGTTTCCATTAGGTGCAACTACTGTCCAAAATAGCCTGCTTCCATTGGGTGTAACTACTGGCCAAAATAACCAGCTTCCATTAGTTGTAAATACTGTCCAAAATAATCTGTTTCCATTAGGTGTAAATACTGTCCAAAACAACCTGCTTCCATTAGGTGTGACAAATGTCCAAAATAACCAGCTTCCATTAGGTGTACCTAGTGTTCAAAATAACCTGTTTCCATTAGGTGTAACTACCGTCCAAATCAACTTGCTTCCAATAGGTTTGACTACTGTCCAAAATAACCTGCTTCAATTAGATTTGACAATTGTCCAAAATAACCTGTTGCCATTATGTGCAACTACTGTCCAAAATAACCTGCTTCAATTAGGTTTGACAATTGTCCAAAATATTCTGTTTCCATTAGGTGTAAATACTGTCCAAAATAACATGTTTCTATTTGGTGTAAATACTGTTTAAAACAACCTGCTTCCATTAGGTGTAATTACTGCCCAAAATAACCTGTTTCCATTAGTTGTAAATACTGTCCAAAATAACCTGTTTTCATTAGGTGTAAAAACTGTCCATAATAACCTGTTTCCATTAGGTGTACCTACTGTCCAAAATAACCTGTTTCCATTAGGTGTAACCACCGTCCAAAACAACTTGCTTCCATTAGGTGTGACTACTGTCCAAAATAACCTGCTTCAATTAGGTTTGACAATTGTCCAAAATAACCTGTTTCCGTTAGTTTTAAATACTGTCCAAAATAATCTGTTTCTATTAGGTGTAAATACTGTCCAAAATAACCTGTTTCCATTAGGTGTACCTACTGTCCAAAATAACATGTTTCCGATAGGTTTGACAATAGTCCAAAATAACCTGTATCCATTAGGAGTAAATCATGTCCATAATAACATGTTTCCATTAGGTGTAACTACTGTCCTAAAGAACCTGCTTCCATTGGGAGTAACTACTGTCCAAAATAACCTGTTTCAATTCGGTGTAACTACTGTCCAAAATAACCTGTTTCCATCAGGTTTGACAATTGTCCAAAATAACCTGTTTCCGTTAGTTGTAAATACTGTCCAAAATAACCTGTTTCCATCAGGTTTGACAATTGTCCAAAATAACCTGTTTCGGTTAGTTGTAAATACTGTCCAAAATAACCTGGTAGCATTAGGTGTACCTACTGTCCAAAATAACATGTTTCCATTAGGTGTAACAATTGTCCAAAATAACCTGTTTCCATTAGGTGCAACTACTGTCCAAAATAGCCTACTTCCATTAGGTGTAACTTCTGTCCAAAACAACCTGCTTCCATTAGGTGTGACTATTGGCCAAAATAACCAGCTTCCATTTGGTGTAACTACTGTCCAAAATAACCTGGTAGCATTAGGTGTACCTACTGTCCAAAATAGCCTGCTTCCATTAGGTGTAACTACTGTCCAAAACAACCTGCTTCCATTAGGTGTAACAATAATCTGAAAAACCTGTTTCCATTAGGTGTAACTGCTAGCCAAAATAACATGTTTCCATTAGGTGTAACCACCGTCCAAAACAACTTGCTTCCATTAGGTGTGTCTACTGTCCAAAATAACCTGCTTCAATTAGGTTTGACAATTGTCCAAAATAACCTGTTTCCATCAGGTTTGACAATTGTCCAAAATAACCTGTTTCGGTTAGTTGTAAATACTGTCCAAAATAACCTGGTAGCATTAGGTGTACCTACTGTCCAAAATAACATGTTTCCAATAGGTGTAACAATAGTCCAAAATAACCTGTTTCCATTAGGTGCAACTACTGTCCAAAATAGCCTACTTCCATTAGGTGTAACTTCTGTCCAAAACAACCTGCTTCCATTAGGTGTAACTACTGTCCAAAATAACCTGGTAGCATTAGGTGTACCTACTGTCCAAAATAGCCTGCTTCCATTAGGTGTAACTACTGTCCAAAATAACATGTTTCCATTCGGTGTGACTAATGTCAAAAATAACATGTTTCCATTAGGTGTAACCACCGTCCAAAACAACTTGCTTCCATTAGGTGTGACTACTGTCCAAAATAACCTGCTTCAATTAGGTTTGACAAATGTCCAAAATAACCTGTTTCCGTTAGTTTTAAATACTGTCCAAAATAACCTGTTTCCATTAGGTGTAACTACTGTCCAAAATAACCTGCTTCAATTAGGTTTGACAATTGTCCAAAATAACCTGTTTCCGTTAGTTGTAAATACTGTCCCAAAAAAATCTGTTTCTATTAGGTGTAAATACTGTCCAAAATAACCTGTTTCCATTAGGTGTACCTACTGTCCAAAATAACATGTTTCCGATAGGTTTGACAATAGTCCAAAATAACCTGTTTCCATTAGGAGTAAATACTGTCCAAAATAACCTGTTTCTATTTGGTGTAAATACTGTCCAAAATAACCTGTTTCCATTAGGTGTAATTGCTGCCCAAAATAACCTGTTTCCATTAGTTGTAAATACTGTACAAAATAACCTGTTTCCATTAGGTGTACCTACTGTCCAAAATAACCTGTTTCCATTCGGTGTGACTACTGTCAAAAATAACATGTTTCCATTAGGTGTAACCACAGTCCAAAACAACTTGCTTCCATTAGGTGTGACTACTGTCCAAAATTAACTGCGCTTCAATTAGGTTTGACAATTGTCCAAAATAACCTGTTTCCGTTAGTTTTAAATACTGTCCAAAATAACCTGTTTCCATTAGGTGTAACTACTGTCCAAAATAACCTGCTTCAATTAGGTTTGACAATTGTCCAGAATAACCTGTTTCCGTTAGTTGTAAATACTGTCCCAAAAAAATCTGTTTCTATTAGGTGTAAATACTGTCCAAAATAACCTGTTTCCATTAGGTGTAATTGCTGCCCAAAATAACCTGTTTCCATTAGTTGTAAATACTGTACAAAATAACCTGTTTCCATTAGGTGTACCTACTGTCCAAAATAACATGTTTCCATTCGGTGTGACTACTGTCAAAAATAACATGTTTCCATTAGGTGTAACCACAGTCCAAAACAACTTGCTTCCATTAGGTGTGACTACTGTCCAAAATAACCTGCTTCAATTAGGTTTGACAATTGTCCAAAATAACCTGTTTCCGTTAGTTTTAAATACTGTCCAAAATAACCTGTTTCCATTAGGTGTAAATACTGTCCAAAATAACCTGTTTCTATTTGGTGTAAATACTGTCCAAAATAACCTGTTTCCATTAGGTGTACCTACTGTCCAAAATAACATGTTTCCGATAGGTTTGACAATAGTCCAAAATAACCTGTTTCCATTAGGAGTAAATCATGTCCATAATAACATGTTTCCATTAGGTGTAACTACTGTCCTAAAGAACCTGCTTCCATTGGGAGTAACTACTGTCCAAAATAACCTGTTTCAATTACGTGTAACTACTGTCCAAAATAACCTGTTTCCATCAGGTTTGACAATTGTCCAAAATAACCTGTTTCCATTAGTTGTAAATACTGTCCAAAATAACCTGTTTCCATTAGGTGTACCTACTGTCCAAAATAACATGTTTCCATTCGGTGTGACTACTGTCAAAAATAACCTGTTTCCATTAGTTTTGACAACTGTCCAAAATAACCTGTTTCCTTTAGGAGTAAATACTGTCCATAAGAACATGTTTCCATTAGGTGTAATTACTGTCCAAAATAACCTGTTTCCATCAGGTTTGACAATTGTCCAAAAGAACCTGTTTCTGTTAGTTGTAAATACTGTCCAAAATAACCTGGTAGCATTAGGTGTACCTACTGTCCAAAATAACCTGCTTCCACTAGGTGTAACAATTGTCCAAAACAACCTGCTTCCATTAGGTGTGACTACTGGCCAAAATGACCAGCTTCCATTAGGTGTACCTACTGTCCAAAATAGCCTGCTTCCATTCGGTGTAACTACTGTCCAAAACAACCTGCTTCCATTAGGTGTAACAATTGTTCAAAATAACCAGCTTCCATTAGGTGTAACAATTGTCCGAAAAACCTGTTTCCATTAGGTGTAACTTCTAGCCAAAATAATGTGTATCTACTGTTCATAATAACCTGTTTCCATTAGGTGTAACTACCGTCCAAAACAACTTGCTTCCATTAGGTGTGACTACTGTCCATAATAACCTGCTTCAATTAGGTTTGACAATTGTCCAAAATAACCTGTTTCCGTTAGTTGTAAATACAGTCCAAAATAATCTGTTTCCATTAGGTGTAAATACTGTCCAAAATAACCTGTTTCCGTTAGGTGTAAATACTGTCCAAAATAACCTGGTAGCATTAGGTGTACCTTCTGTCCAAAATAACATGTTTCCATTAGGTGTAACAATTGTCCAAAATAACCTGTTTCCTTTAGGTGCAACTACTGTCCAAAATAGCCTGCTTCCATTAGGTGTAACTACTGTCCAAAACAACCTGCTTCCATTAGGTGTGACTACTGGCCAAAATAACCAGCTTTCATTAGGTATAACTACTGTCCAACATAACGTGTTTCCATTAGGTGTAATTACTGTCCAAAATAACCTGCTTCAATTAGGTTTGACAATTGTCCAAAATAACCTGTTTCCGTCAGTTGTAAATACTGTCCAAAATAATCTGTTTCCATTAGGTGTAAATACTGTCCATAATAACCTGTTTCCATTAGGTGTAAATACTGTCCAAAATAACCTTTTTCTATTAGGGGTAAATACTGTCCAAAATAACCTGTTTCAATTACGTTAAACTACTGTCCAAAATAACCTGTTTCCATCAGGTTTGACAATTGTCCAAAATAACCTGTTTCCGTTAGTTGTAAATACTGTCCAAAATAACCTGGTAGCATTAGGTGTACCTACTGTTCAAAATAACCTGTTTCCATTAGGGGTAACTACCATTAAAACAACCTGTTTCCATTAGGTGCAACTATTGTCCAAAATAGCCTACTTCCATTAGGTGTAACTACTGTCCAAAATAACCTGCTTCCATTAGGTGTGACTACTGGCCAAAATATCCAGCTTCCATTTGGTGTAACTACTGTCCAAAATAACCTGGTGGCATTATGTGTACCTACTGTCCAAAATAACATGTTTCCATTAGGTGTAACTACTGTCCAAAATAGCCTGCTTCCATTAGGTGTAACTACTGTCCAAAACAACCTGCTTCCATTAGGTGTAACAATAATCAGAAAAACTTGTTTCCATTAGGTGTAACTACTGTCCTAAAGAACCTGCTTCCATTAGGTGTAACTACTGTCCAAAATAACCTGCTTCAATTAGGTTTGACAATTATCCAAAATAACCTGTTTCTGTTAGTTTTAAATACTGTCCAAAATAATCTGTTTCCATTAGGTGTAAATACTGTCCAAAATAACCTGTTTCTATTTGGTGTAAATACTGTCCAAAATAACCTGTTTCCATTAGGTGCAACTACTGTCCAAAATAGCCTGCTTCCACTAGGTGTAACAATTGTCCAAAACAACCTGCTTCCATTAGGTGTGACTACTGGCCAAAATGACCAGCTTCCATTAGGTGCAACTACTGTCCAAAATAGCCTGCTTCCACTAGGTGTAACAATTGTCCAAAACAACCTGTTTCCGTTAGTTGTAAATACTGTCCAAAATAACCTGTTTCCATTAGGTGTAAATACTGTCCAAAAACAACTGTTTCCAATAGTTGTAAATACTGTCCATAATAACCTGTTTCCATTAGGTTTAACTACTGTCCATAATAACCTGTTTCCATTAGGTGTACCTACTGTCCAAAATAACATGTTTCCATTAGGTGTGACTACTGTCAAAATTAACCTGTTTCCTTTAGGTTTAACTGCTCGCCAAAATAACATGTTTCCATTAAGTGTATCTATTGTTCAAAATATCCTGTTTCCATTAGGGTTAACTACCGTCCAAAACAACTTGCTTCCATTAGGTGTGACTACTGTCCAAAATAACCTGCTTCAATTAGGTTTGACAATTGTCCAAAATAACCTGTTTCTGTTAGTTGTAAATACTGTCCAAAATAACCTGTTTCCATTAGGTGTAAATACTGTCCATATGAACCTGTTTCCATTAGGTGTACCTATTGTCCAAAATTGCCTGCTTCCATTAGGTGTAACTACTGTCCAAAACAACCTGCTTCTATTAGGTATTGCTACTGTCCAAAATACCTTGTTTCCATTGGGTTTGACAATTGTCAAAAATAACCTGTTTCTATTAGATGTAAATACTGTCCATAAGAACCTGTTTCCATTAGGTGTACCGACTATCCAAAACGACCTGTTTCTGTTAGGTGTAACTACTGTCCAAAAAAAACAATTTCCAGCATGGCTGGGTTATGGGTTGATGTCACTGTGCAGAGTTGGGCAGGGCACCCATGCAAGCATACACACACACTCACATACACATACACACAGAAATACACAGGCAACCCTCATCCATACATTGATCCATAACCCTCCTGCTATATGGGGATTACCACCCGGGTATATAAGCGCTGTCTGAGAGAGGACACCACAAGACCTGTGTTGCATTTGTAACTGATAACAAGGATAGATATAACTCAGGTCTTTGAATAAAAGTTATTATCAAGTTATTTATCTAGCGATGTTGGGCAGTGGTAACCAAGCGTGTTCCCCCACTCTTGCCCCTCCGTGCAACACCCTAGGGTTCCTGCAGAAGAATAACAGTCTAGGGGAGGAAGGCCGGCTCGCAGGCTCGCTCTCAGAACGCCAGAAGAACCTGTTCTCCTGTGTCAACAGCGACCGGGATACGCGCTTCCGCCGCACTGAGACCGATTTCTCCAACATGTTTGCGAGAGGTAAGAGAAGCTTATTCTTGCCAGACTTTCAATATAGGCCTACTCTTTTTTATCTTTCATTTTCTAGACATGTAGTGAATGCTGGTCTAGACCTACAATGTTGCTAGTTTGTTATAGCCGTTACAGGCCCCCTTATCTATGAGGGAATCCAGCCTCTACATACATTTGTTTTCGTTTTGTAAATGCTTTTCCCCTAATTCTACTAGATTTACTTCCCGCCAAAAATGGAGAAGAGGCGACTATGCAGTTCTTATTGGAACTTGTGGACATCCTCACCAACTACGTCAGGAAGACGTTCGACCGTTCCACCAAGGTTCTGGACTTCCACCATCCGCATCAGCTGCTCGAGGGCATGGAGGGCTTCAACCTCGAGCTCTCTGACCAGCCAGAGTCCCTTGAGCAGATCCTTGTGGACTGCAGGGACACGCTCAAGTACGGCGTGCGAACAGGTACGTACTGTACACCAAAGACCACTAAACTGGCCACAACATAATCCCGTGAAATATGTTACAAGTTTTAGACCAGATGTTTGCTTTTCATGCTTTTAGGACAGTTTTTGTGTGTATAACTTTTTTATTCTTTGTATTTCTTATAAAATCAGTTCTCTCACCAAGCCAGGCAGACTAAAAGCTTTTCATTGGAAAAAAGCCTTAACTTATAAAGCTAATTAAGATAGGCTGTTATTTCTCTCCTTCGTTAATTGGAAATTAGATTAGAAATAAAGACAGTAAATTCTGCTCTTTAAAGCTACTTTCCAATCCAAAACAAACAAGATTGCTGTAAGCTTAAATGGTTAGGTTATATGAAACTAAACCAACCTATATAGTAGGACTATAGCCTATAATATTTTTATATTGTATAGGCTATCTGGAAGTGTTTAATGCACTGTTTTATTGAACATATTGCATGTCATGTTTTTCACGTTAATTAGTGCATTGGGCTACAATATGTTTAACTTTGTCACGGTCATCTGCTAGTGTTCACACCACATGAGCAAAATGGAATTCTACACCAAACCATTTAAGCATAAGCTTTTCCCTCGATAGGCTACAACCAATCACAATGACGGGTTGCTATTCCCCTGGTAATTCTGTTGACAACCTCTTCTCCTTCTCTCTTCTTATTAAACCAAGTACCGCCGGCAGGGATGCAAGCCTGCATGTGCTTTTACAAGCCGTTAGGAACAACAACACTCAAGCTGTCCCTTGGGTTTTCCTTCCTAAAGACCTTTAGCTTAAATCATTTATCATTTACACACACAAGGTGATGATAGCTAAGAAAAAATTGTCTGTGTTAATTAGCCTACCGCAGTTGATTCCCATGCCTTCATTCCAATGACTCTCTGTCCACGGTGCTGCACTATGCCAACAGAGAGGGAGCAAATCCGCTTCGCCTTTCATATCTCCGATATTGCGCTCTTCAGCCAGTCAGTCAGTCTTTCAGTCAGTCCGTCTAGGGGGCTACATGACATACAGTTGAAGTCGGGAAAATTTACTTACACCTTAGCCAAATACATTTACACTCAGTTTTTCACAATTCCTGACATTGAGTCCTAGTAAAAATTCCCTGTCTTAGGTCAGTTAGGATCACCACTTTATTTTAAGAATGTGAAATGTCAGAATAATAGTAGAGAGAATGATTTATTTCAGCTTTTATTTCGTCCATCACATTCCCAGTGGGTGAGAAGTTTACATACACTCAATTAGTATTTGGTAGCATTGCCTTTAAATTGTTTAACTTGGGTCAAACATTTTGGGTAGTCTTCCACAAGCTTCCCACAATAAGTTGGGTGAATTTTGGCCCATTCCTCCTGACAGAGCTGGTGTAACTGAGTTAGGTTTGTAGGCCTCCTTGCTCGCACACGCTTTTTCAGTTCTGCCCACAAATTTTCTATAGGATTGAGGTCAGGGCTTTGTGATGGCCATTCCAATATCTTGACTTTGTTGTCCTTAAGCCATTTTGCCACAACTTTGGAAGTGTGCTTGGGGTCATTGTCCATTTGGAAGACCCATTTGCGACCAAGCTTTAACTTCCTGATTGATGTCTTGAGATGTTGCTTCAATATATCCACATAATTTTCCTACCTCATGATGCCATCTATTTTGTGAAGTGCACCAGTCCCTCCTGCAGCAAATCACCCCCACAACATGATGCTGCCACCCCCGTGCTCCACGGTTGGGATGGTGTTCTTCGGTTTGCAAGCCTCCCCCTTTTTCCTCCAAAGATAATGATGGTCATTATGACCAAACAGTTCTATTTTTGTTTCATCAGACCAGAGGACATTTCTCCAAAAAGTACAATCTTTGTCCCCATGTGCAGTTGCAAACCGTAGTCTGGCTTTTTTATGGCGGTTTTGGAGCAGTGGCTTCTTCATTGCTGAGCGGCCTTTCAGGTTATGTCGATATAGGACTCGTTTTACTGTGGATATAGATACTTTTAGATATAGATACCGGTTTCCTCCAGCATCTTCACAAGGTCCTTTGTTGTTGTTCTGGGATTGATTTGCACTTTTTGCACCAAAGTACGTTCATCTCTAGGAGACAGAGCGCGTCTCCTTCCTGAGCGTTATGACGGCTGTGTGGTCCCATGGTGTTTATATTTGCGTACTAATGTTTGTACAGATGAACGTGGTACCTTCAGGCGTTTGAAAATTGCTCCCAAGGATGAACCAGACTTGTGGAGGTCTACAATTTTTTTTCTGAGGTCGTGGCTGATTTCTTTTGATTTTCCCATGATGTCAAGCAAAGAGGCACTGAGTTTGAAGATAGGCCTTGAAATACATTCACAGGTACACCTCCAATTGACTCAAATGATGTCAATTATCCTATCAGAAGCTTCTAAAGCCATGACATCCCTTTCTGGAATTTTCCAAGCTGTTTAAAGGCGCCGTCAACTTAGTGTATGTAAACTTCTGGAATTGTGATACAGTGAATTATAAGTGAAATAATCTGTCTGTAAACAATTGTTGTAAAAATTACTCGTGTCATGCACAAAGTAAATGTCCTAACCAACTTGCCAAAACTATAGTTTGTTAACAAAAAAATTGTGGTAGGTTGAAAACGAGTTTTAATGACTCCAATCTAAGTGCATGTAAACTTCCTACTTCAACTGTAAATACAACAGTAGTAGCCTAGTGATGATGATTGTTGTTTGTTTAATATCTTTCAAACTTAAACTTCAAGCTTTGTGAGCATCTTCATGTGAACTCAGACAAAGTGGTTGTCATGTAACCTTGTTATCAGTGGAATACGTGCTTTGTGTCCCCAGTATAGTTTCTCTGCACCTCCAAGGCAAATGTTTCACTGCGGCTCGGGACACAATAGGAATACAGAGAAGAGTGAATGTGTTTTTTTCTTTTTAACTTAAAGTGGTTTGTTTTAATAGCAGAAAAGAACACACACAGTGTTTCAGCCCCCAGGGCGAAGAAAACACGGTGTGTTTTTATAAGGTTATAGAAACCATCCAGGCAAATATTCCACTATGTTCTTTTGTTTCTTTAGGAACCTTTATTTAATCCAGGAAGTCCCATTGAGATAGAATCTCTCATCTCTCTCTCTTTGTGTCCCAGGTCATCCGCGGTTCTTCAACCAGCTCTCTACTGGGCTGGACATCATTGGGCTGGCTGGAGAGTGGCTCACATCTACAGCCAACACAAACATGTGAGACATACACTGCTGTTTTTGTGTGTGTGTGTGTGTGTGTGTGTGTGTGTGTGTGTGTGTGTGTGTGTGTGTGTGTGTGTGTGTGTGTGTGTGTGTGTGTGTGTGTGTGTGTGTGTGAGTGTGTGTGTGCGTGTGATGTGGACATCACAGTGCTGGCTAGCCAACGTTTGCTGGAAAGCCCCCGTGGGTTGTGATTGACATTTAAACGATTTCCGCCATGTAGCAAAAAATATAATAAAATCATTATTTCTCAGGAAGTCTGGTTCCCCTCAGACCTGCTCAGTACAGAATCGGAATCGGAAATCTTTAACCTCGGGGGTTAAACGAAGGCCAGGGCCTCTGATTAGTTAGGTCAAAGGTGTTTAAAATGAAGTTCATATAAGACCGTTGTATACAATTTGGGTTTTGACCTGACTGATGTTGGCATTGTACCAACCGTGTATCGAACAGTATGCCTGAATACTGTACATCTCAGATAACACACACACACGCCCCACGGGCTGGTTATTGAACATTGATCAGAACTCAGTTTTAGTTGGTGGCCCACTCTGACAGAGGGCATGAAGCCCTGCAGAGCTAAACAACACAGGATACAGGACACACAATACAGGACTGGGCTACAAGAGAGAATGCAACGACAACACATATGTAGAGAGGAGAAACGGGTTAATAACTTAATAGTAATACAGGACCGTGAAAGACCAAATAAATAACAAAGAGAAATGACTACAACATTACAAGAGAGAGCAAGCAGGGCAATGCCAGAGCTGCAAGAGAGAAATACACATACAAGAGAGATCACAGACAATACATGATTATAAACTGGGTGGTTCGAGCCCTGAATGCTAATTGGCTGACAGCCGTGGTATATCAGACTGTATACCACAGGTATGACGAAACTTTTATTTTTACTGCTCTAATTACGTTGGTAACCAGTTTATAATAGCAATACGGCAGCTCGGGGGGTTGTGAGAAATGGCAGATATACCTCGGCTAAGGGCTGTGTCCAGGCACTCCGCGTTGCATCATGCATAAGAACGGCCCTTAGCCGTGGTATATTGGCCATATACCACACCTCCTCAGACCTTATTGCTTAATTATAAACTGTGTGGTTTGAGCCCTGAATTCTGATTGGTTGACAGCCATGGTATATATATATATATATTCCTTTTATTTTGTTTTTTTATTTTACCTTTATTTAACTAGGCAAGTCAGTTAAGAACAAATTCTTATTTTCAATGACAGCCTAGGAACAGTGGGTTAACTGCTTTGTTCAGGGACAGTCGTGACTAAGAACAGCCCTTAGCTGTGGTATATTGGCCATATATCACACCCCCTCGGGCCTTATTGCTTTATTAGAACACAGGATTTTGAGAGACCAGACATGTTCATTAATGGTAATAAAACAAGAAGAATTCAAGATCAGAGTTTGATAGTAACAGAACAAGATTGAAAAGAAGAGACGCTTCACTTCTTTCTTAAACATTAGCTTAGGCAATCACCCTGCTTGGAAAACTCCATCTCATCTCTCGGTTGGAAACTTGGAACCATGCTGAGAGAGAGAGACTCAGAGAGCAGGAACACTAAATTGTGATACACACGCACACACACACACACACACACACACACACACACACACACACACACACACACACACACACCACACACACACACACACACACACACACACACACACACACACACACACACACACACACACACACACACACACACACCAGTTCAGCCTGGCCCAGATTCAGGAGATAGTGTTAACGCCCCATTGACTGCAGGCTCATTGTGAGCTGGTCTTAGCAGATAGCCCAGCTGGGCCCCACACACAATGGCCGCCCGGCGGCACTGAAAATCCTGTCACACTCAGCGACTGACTGCCCCGGCTCCCTGTGGAGGACTCATTCTGGCTCTATTGTCCCTGTAGATAAAGACTGATTTTCCTTTGCACTTGCACACACAAACACACACACACACACACATGCACACAACTGACACAATGGTGCTCAGAGTCACTTAGGGGGTCTGGGTTGGGGATAATATGAGGGCATTTAGGGGCTGTCCCATAGGACAGGCAGGTGACTGAAGGGTAATTTTCACCCTGAAAAGACCAATGATTGGCTGTGATTGTGATAATGATCGCCATTATAGATATTATTGCCCGAGATTAGGAAAAATGATTATCCTTTGTTCTCAGCCAAAATCGGCAGATTTGTCAAAATATTCTGTCTTCCTTATATAAGATTGTGCTCTGCTTGTAAGTAAGGCAAATAGGATGTTCTAACAGTGACATTTTGTATATTTTGTATATATATACAGTATACACACACACACACACAGTACCAGTCAAAAGTTTGGACACGCCTACTCATTCCAGGGTTTTACTTTATTTTTACTATATTCTACATTGTAGAATAATAGTGAAGACATCACAACTATGAAATAACATATATGGAATATTTTAGTAACCAAAAATTAAAAATTGTTAAACAAATAAAAATATATTTCATATTTGAGATTCTTCAAAGTAGCCACCATTTACCTTGATGACAGCTTTGTACACTCTTGGCATTCTCTCAACCAGCTTCATGAGGTAGTCACCTGGAATTCATTTAAATTAACAGGTGTGCCTTGTTAAAAGTTAATTTGTGGAACGTCTTTCCTTCTTAATGCGTTTGAGCCAATCAGTTGTGTTGTGACAAGGTAGGGGTGGTATACAGAAGATAGCCCTATTTGGTAATCAGCTCAAATAAACAAAGAGAAACGACAGTACATCATTACTTTAAGACATGAAGGTCAGTCAAATTTCAAGAACGTTGAAAGTTTCTTCAAGTGCAGTCGCAAAAACCATCAAGCGCTGTAATGAAACTGGCTCTCATGAGGACCGCCACAGGAAAGGAAGACCCAGAGTTACCTCTGCTGCAGAGGATAAGTTCATTTGAGTTAACTGCCCCTCAGATTGCAGCCCAAATAAATGCTTCACAGAGCTCAAGTAACAGACACATCTCGACATTAACTGTGCATAGGAGACTGCGTGAATCAGGCCTTCATGGTCGAATTACTGAAAAGAAACCACTACTAAAAGGACACCAATAATAATAAGAGACTTGCTTGGCCAAGAAACACGAGCAATGGACATTAGACCGGTGGAAATCTGTCCTTTGGTCTGATGAGTCCAAATTGGAGATTTTTGGTTCCAACTATCGTGTCTTTGTGAGATGCAGAGTAGGTGAACGGATGATCTCTGCATATGTGGTTCCCATCGTGAAGC
Organism: Salvelinus namaycush; assembly: GCF_016432855.1. Classification (NCBI taxonomy): domain Eukaryota; kingdom Metazoa; phylum Chordata; class Actinopteri; order Salmoniformes; family Salmonidae; genus Salvelinus; species Salvelinus namaycush. The sequence goes on from NC_052331.1 coordinate 8,039,133, forward strand.
ATGGAGGAGGAGGTGTGATGTTGTGGGGTGCTTGCTGGTGACACTGTTGTGATTTATTTAGAATTCAAGGTTTAACACTTTTTTGGTTACTACATGATTCCATATGTGTTATTTCATAGTTTTGATGTCTTCACTATTATTATACAATGCAGAAAATAGTGAAAATAAAGAAAAACCCTTGAATGATATGGTTTGCCTGGTACTGTATATATATATATATATATTGCCTGCTAATATTGTACAATCTGTGTGTCGCTTCATTGGCCTGGGCTATTCATTGTTTGAATTGAAGACCAGATTGATCTCAGTTTGTCAGTCAGAGTTGCCAATCATTTTTTTTTTAAACAAAGCCCCGGGACCTATGATTTCTTAATCCGGCCATGTGTGTGTGTGTGTGTGTGTGTGTGTGTGTGTGTGTGTGTGTGTGTGTGTGTGTGTGTGTGTGTGTGTGTGTGTGTGTGTGTGTGTGTGTGTGTGTGTGTGTGTGTGTGTGTCTGTCTGTCTGTCTGTCTGTCTGTCTGTCTGTCTGTCTGTCTGTCTGTCTGTCTGTCTGTCTGTCTGTCTGTCTGTCTGTCTGTCTGTCTGTCTGTCTGTCTGTCTGTCTGTCTGTCTGTCTGTCTGTCTGTCTGTCTGTCTGTCTGTCTGTCTGTCTGTCTGTCTGTCTGTCTGTCTGTCTGTCTGTCTGTCTGTCTGTCTGTCTGTCTGTCTGTCTGTCTGTCTGTCTGTCTGTCTGTCTGTCTGTCTGTCTGTCTGTCTGTGGTGTGTAATTAGGGCCCATCAGTCATAATCTGTGCTGGTGTATTGACTGGCACCTAATGTTCTAATCAAACTCTCTCCAGGATGGCTGCTACAACCAGAATAAATGCACATTAATTATAGGGCTGCTGCCGAGATTTATCTATCTCGCTCTCTCTCTCTCTCCCTCTCTGTTCTCTCGCTCTCATTCTCATTTCCTCTCCCTTTACTTTTCTCTCCCTCCTTCCTCCTTCTTCTTGGGGCGGCAGGTAGCCTAGTGGTTAGAGCGTTGGGCAGTAACTGAAAGGTTGCTAGATTGAATCCCTGAGCTGACAGGGTAAAAATCTGTCGTTCTGCCCCTGAACAAGGCAGTTAACCTACTGTTCCTAGGCCGTCATTGTAAATAAGAATTTGTTCTTAACTGGCTTGCCTAGTTACATAAAGTTTTTTTTTTTAAATGCTCTCTTCCCCCTATCCTCTTTGCCACAAATGTCTTCCATTCCTCTCTCGGCCATGTCTTATTCCCCTTCCCCTGTCTCTTCCTCCCCTCTTCTGTGTGTATTTGTGTGTCTGTCAGTGCGGCTCCTCTGTCCCCAGATGATGAGGGGAGGGCTGTGAAGGGTAGAAGGGGGGTTGTGTGTGTGTTGTGTAACTGGCCTTGTTATACAGTAGTGGTGCTTTCCCAATGAGATTTACCCCCAAAACTAGTGTGCTGCTAATGTGATCATGTTTCCATCAGGAGTGTGACACTAAAGACTTGTGACGAGCAGAATCAACAGCCTTTGCATCATTCAAGACTTTTGCTTTTGTGAGAAGGTGTCAAAGTTCACAGTTAGCCATTGTTATGTAAATGCTAGCTGAAATATACCCAGGGCCTTGCCTTGGCTCCAATTTAGTCCACCAGAGCTATGGCGAAACACGGGTGCCGGCACTCGTAAGTGGAAACAGAATAGTCTGAGCCTTTTGGGTAAAACTCTGGGGTAAATTGTCATTGGAAATGCGCCATAGGTGGAGGGGTGAGAGAGGCGGGGAAGGAAGGGGAAGGATGTGGGGAGGTCAGGCATCAGAGGTACATAGCCTTAGGGCCACAAAATTCACACAACCCAACCCAGAGTCACTTACAAATGTCATAGATCATTTCAGTCAACCAGAGATTTTGCCCTCTCTTTCTGAAATGATCAAATCACAACATCTCAGCCAGGGTGGGGCTCAATTTAGAATGTTTGAATTGACTCCTGTTCAACTCATTGAAATTTGAATTGAATTGGCCACTCCCCACAGGATGTAGAAGTTTAATTTGAATAACAGGAAGTAGAATTCAATTCAGTGCATTTCAAATGAATTCCACTCAGTCATAGAACATGAGAGTTTCATTGAATCTTAAAGGTCACACTTCCAGATACCAAAGAATATATCACTTTCCTCTGGAAACAATGCTCATACTGTATACCTTTTAACCTTAGTGCTTAGAATAGACTATTCTTTTTCCACCAACCATTTCATTTGTTTTGCTTCTTTTTGAAGGCCTCGGGGTCAACTTGAGGGTTAAACTAATGCATTCTGGGAAATGTTGTATTTTCCCCATATTGAAAAATGTAAGTGATTAATTAAATATAGTAACTTAGAATATTCGTATCACAGGAGGTTGGTGGCACCTTAATTGGGGAGGGCAGACTTGTGATTATCGCTGGAGCGGAATTGGTGGAATTGTATCAAATACATCAAATAGATGGTTTCCATGTGTTTGATGCCATTCCATTAGCTCTGTTACAGCCATTATTATGATCCGTCCTCCCCTCAGCAGCCTCCACTGATTCGCTTACAAGTTGTGTCGTCCTTGACCATTAATTTGAAGATTAATTTCAATTTTTTTCAACAATATTTTATATGCATGTATATAACGACCTGTTTGATGTTTTATGTACAAGATGTATATTTGTATAGACTACACATAATGTGTAGTTTCACTGAATTCAATTATTTTTCCATTGATTCAAATTTTAATTGTGATTCTGTGTCCTGTTTACTACTTCAATTCAAATGTAATTCAAATTCAAGAATTGAATTGGAATTTATGAGGCATTCTCAATTCAATTCTGAAATGAGCCAAACCCTGATCTCAATATTCAATAGAGGTTGAAACAAAAGCCTCTCTGTTGTCATCTCCGTCTCCTCTCTCCCTCTGTCTCTACATCTGCATCTTGTCTTCCCTTTTCTCTCCATTCCATTGGTTCCACATCTGTGCTCCCTCTCTCTCTCCTTCGCTCTCTCCTTCATTCTCTCTTTCTCTTCCTCCACTCTGAAGCAGGAAATAGATTTGGGGCTAAAGCCTTCTTATCTCTCCCCAACACAAGCCCCCCCTCCCCTCCCTCCCTCCCTCCCTCCCTCCCTCCCTCCCTCCCTCCCTCCTCACACACACACACACACACACACACACACACACACACACACACACACACACACACACACACACACACACACACACACACACACACACACCCTTCAGCCAGTCGCATCAAAGCCTCTGTTGTGATTGACAGAATTGACAGATAGCCATCAGAGCTTTGTGTGCTTTAATTAAACGCTGGCTGATACTTTAAAGGGATTTGAATATGAATGTCTGTTCCCTGTCTCATATCAGGCAGATTTTAATTAGTTCAACTCTGTCAGCAAAATTTGCTTGTGTGCGTAAATGTGTGTGTGTGTGTGTGTGAGGCTAATTTAATGGAACGTTGAGTCCATAGGGTCGTCTTGCAGTTCTAGCAGTAGCTCTGGGTCCTCAGCTCAGTTTAGCCGTGCAAAAATAACATCCTTGAATATGTTTAACATTTGTTCACCTGAAGTAAAGCCTTAGCTGGAACGTAGGAAAAGGGTCAAAGGTCTATGTGACCGAAATATTTTAAGTGAAATGTTGCAATAAATATTGTTTTGAGTGAATTGATAGTTGTGTGAATTGATTGATTCGTGTATTAATATATTGACCGGCAGGTTCACCTATGAGATCGCTCCAGTGTTTGTCCTGATGGAGCAGCTGACGCTGAAGAAGATGAGAGAGATGATAGGCTGGCCCTCAGGAGAGGGGGACGGCATATTCTCACCAGGTATGTAGGATATGGAGTGTGTGTGTGTGTGTGTGTGTGTGTGTGTGTGTGTGTGTGTGTGTGTGTGTGTGTGTGTGTGTGTGTGTGTGTGTGTGTGTGTGTGTGTGTGTGTGTGTGTGTGTGTGTGTGTGTGTGTGTGTGTGTGTGTGTGTATGCAGGCATACAGTATGTGAGTACGTTATGTGTGTTACTACATGTCCGATACTGTTTGATATCTTTTCAATATAGAAGTGATCATGTACAACAGGACTGGATACCTTTATTGTCCTGTCATGTGGAAATGTATCATTGGATAGTGCGAAAATCAGGTGGTCATGTCTGCCTGTATTGGACTAGCTGCTGTCCAGGGTCCTGTACTGACCAGTCATTCTCTCTCTGTCCACAGGTGGTGCCATCTCTAACATGTACAGTGTGATGATCGCTCGCTACAAGTACTTCCCTGAGGTCAAGACCAAGGGCATGTCTGCCGCTCCCCGCCTGGTGCTTTTCACATCAGAACATGTACGTCACACGCACACGCGCACACACACACACACACACTCACAAGCAAAAACACACTCTGAAGAAATCCTCAATAATGTTGGTTTTAAGTTGTTTAAGTTCCTGTATTTTCCTGTAATCCCACAGAGCCACTACTCTATCAAGAAGGCAGGGGCAGCTCTGGGCTTTGGCTCAGAGAACGTGGTCCTGCTGAGCACAGATGAGAGGTACACTACAGCTACACACAAAGGTCGCACCTGACCCACTGTAGATATACATTAAGATAGATCAGCTGATTCTCTGTTCCTGTTCTTTCTCAGGGGGAGAGTTATTCCTGCTGATCTAGAAGCTAAGATCCTCGATGTCAAGCAGAAGGTGATTCTCTCTCTCCTTCCCTCTGTCTCTGTATCTCTCTCTCTGTCTCTCTCTGTCTCTCCCTCTGTCTATCTATCTCTTTTTGTCTCTCTCTGTCTGTCCGTCCGTCCGTCTCTCTCTCTCTCTCTCTCTCTCTCTCTCTCTCTCTCTGTTTCTTACATGAAGGGTTATGTCACTTTGCGACTCCTGTGATATTGTGTTCCTCCAGGGTTATCATCCACTGTTTGTGAACGCTACAGCTGGTTCCACTGTTTACGGAGCATTTGACCCCATCAATGAGATCGCTGACATCTGCGAGAAATACAACATGTGGTTGCACGTAGACGTGAGTACAGTGTGTGTGTGTGTGTGTGTGTGTGTGTGTGTGTGTGTGTGTGTGTGTGTGTGTGTGTGTGTGTGTGTGTGTGTGTGTGTGTGTGTGTGTGTGTGTGTGTGTGTGTGTGTGTGTGTGTGTTTGGGGACAATATAGTTTTTTCCTATTGTTCTAATGGTGAGTGTGTTCTTTTTCCAGGGTGCATGGGGAGGTGGTCTCCTGATGTCCAGGAAGCATCGCCATAAGTTCAGCGGCGTGGTGAGGTACTGACACACACACACAAGCACACACACACACACACACTCCTTAATTCACACAACAAACACAGTAACGACTGCTGTTCCTCTTTTAGGGCTAACTCTGTCACGTGGAATCCTCACAAGATGATGGGAGTGCCTCTACAGTGTTCCGCCATCCTGGTCAGAGAGAAGGTCAGGACAAACACACACACACACGTACACACACACACACACACACAGACACTCTCGCTCTCTATATAACCCTGTAATTTCTCTCTGTAGGGTATTCTGGCGGGCTGTAACTCGATGTGCGCAGGGTACCTGTTCCAGCCTGATAAACAGTATGATGTCAGCTATGACACGGGTGACAAAGCCATCCAGTGTGGGCGCCACGTTGACATCTTTAAGTTCTGGCTCATGTGGAAGGCCAAGGTGAGTCAATGTTACATGAATCTAGTATTTGGTCATATCCAGGCTTCTAATTACATATAGACCCCACAATGGGGTTTCAACACTTATAGGAATGCCCTGCTGTCCCCAGCCAGCACCTCTGTTTTTTCAGCTCTTATTAATCATTGTAATATTTATCTTTTTTTCCGCAGGGCACCGTAGGATTTGAGCAGCACATTGACAAGTGTCTGGACCTGTCTCAGTACCTCTACGACAAGATCAGAAACAGAGATGGATACGAGATGGTGTTCGAGGGAGTAGTAAGCAACTGTCCTAGTTTTTCCTTTCCTCCCTCAGTCCCCCCCCCTCCCCCCCACCCCTTCCTTCCACAGCCGCAGGGAAGTAGGGGTGCTGAAAAAATTATAGTAATAAAACAAATCCTTAATTAAGGTCCAAATATTCTAAATGTGTGTCTTCTCTCCGTAGCCCCAGCACACCAATGTGTGTTTCTGGTACATTCCACCCAGCCTGAGAGGCATGGAACACAACAGCAAAGAGTATCGAGAGAAACTTCACAAGGTCATTGTTATACAGTCTTCTATCTTTTCAAATGTTCCAGACACGTAATTCCAGTATTCTAAAGATGTTCTATTCCCCTCCCATCCTCCAGGTGGCGCCCAATATCAAAGCAATGATGATGGAGTCTGGTACGACCATGGTGGGCTACCAGCCTCAGGGCCAGAAGGTCAACTTCTTTCGCATGGTCATCTCCAACCCTGCAGCCCTCCAGTCAGACATCGACTTCCTTATTGACGAGATCGAGAGGCTGGGGCGTGACCTGTAGATGGCGCCAACACAGTAGCCGGAGGCCCGGAACTGCAGTTTTCAATGTTTTACCTGTGACCACACTAATCGGGCTCTGAGAGAATTTTGGAGCTGTTCTTGATTTGTCCTAAACAATTCTCTCTGTAGGTAGGATATGTAAACCACAGCTTTTATGGCATGATGGGTGCACACTCCAATACTAAAGTTTGACTAATGTTTGTATGTGTGTGTTTGCAGTAGAGTACTGTGTTGTGTGTGTGTTCAAGTCCGTAAAGCAGTCATTTGTCTGTGTTGCACAGTAGATTCAGTAGATTCAATTATGTAAGGTAAGGTAACACAGGGAAACCCTCTACATCGGTGTGTGTGTGTATGCGCGTGTGTGTGAAAACGAAGAAATGCCTGAGAGCACATATAATATACAATATACTATGATATATGAATATTATGATATACACGATGCATCACTTGCGCTCAGCATATATATAATTCTAGAGACAGATGCACCAACCCTTTCTCCTAGTGTTAAACCTTGACCTCCAGTGTGTGTTTCGTGGAGAAGGTGTGTGTGTGTGTAACAGTGTATGTATCCCATGCTGTAACATAATGCTGTATTGACCTTTGAACTATGACCTTAGTGTTGACTATTGGCAGAAAATGCCCCTAGTTACTGATCAAGGGTCAGTATTATGTTTTTCTCCCTAATGGTTAATATTATTAATTTTAGGTATTGGGGAGGGTAAGCTGATCCTGGATCTGTGTCTAAAGGCAAATTATACTTGCAGAGTGTAAAACACTGGCTCCTGGCCTGTGTGGAACAAGCAAACTGTATTTCATTTTTGAAGATGTTTAAATACTAATATGATAACTATAAATATATATGAAGTTAAAATATTATTTATGACATTACCAGTGTTTCAAAAGTCAAGTATTTTCCTCCATTTGTAAATGTATATTTGATGTATATTCTATAGCCTCTATGTAATCTGTATGTTTTGATTAATAATGTTATTAGTCAATGATATATTAATATATTATAGTGAATATGTGAGCCAAAGAAAGTGAATTGGGAACGTACGGCAATCCACAGCCCTTGAGATTGCAGAAATACACTAAATCACATGTAAGATATTCTAAATATGTTACTTAATTACCCTGATCCTCAGTGCAATCTGTATAGTGTGTATCTGTGATTGTGTCTCTCTGACTGAATGTTTTGCAGTGATCAGATTGACTGTATGATACTTCATTATTATAAGATTATAAGGAGATTATACATCTATTCATATGCCAAGAGCCATATATATGGTACTGATGGTGTCAATTGAGAAACAACCTTACTGGCTTCGGTGTCAACTCTGGTGTTAACTTGCCAGTCCTTCATCTAGCAAGAAGCACAAGGCTATCGAGTGGGGAATGTACTCTTCAAAGAAGGAGAGAAAGAGGATTGTTCCTGTCTGACAGAAATATAATTACAAAAATGTAATATACTTACTTATATATGTATTATGTTACATATTTACTGTACCTTCAGTGTTTTGGGAACTCATTGGAAAATCTAAGAGTTTCAGTTAGTGTCTTTGCACAGTAATATTCTTCTTTATTTCTTCCATTTTAAATGGATGTGTATTGCAGTAATTTAAGAATGATGTGTTTATAGAAATAGACTGAATATCTTGATGGTATGTAGGGACCAGCTAAGTAAACTGCACAGTGACCTCAACCATGTGACCAATCTTAATGTGTATGAAGCCGTAGTGGGAGAATTGTCTTTAGGAAGGTACAGTAGGCACTTTAACTCACAATCATGCAATGTGCAGCTACAATAAAGTATATTAAGAAACAGAGTGTGTCTTATTGTTTCAACTGTTTCTGGTAGGATAGGAGTGTGTAGACTGTACCTGTTGGATAGGGGTGTGTAGACTGTACCTGTTGGATAGGAGTGTGTAGACTGTACCTGTTGGATAGGAGTGTGTAGACTGTACCTGTTGGATAGGAGTGTGTAGACTGTACCTGTTGGATAGGGGTGTGTAGACTGTACCTGTTGGACAGGAGTGTGTAGACTGTACCTGTTGGATAGGATTGTGTAGACTGTACCTGTTGGATAGGATTGTGTAGACTGTACCTGTTGGATAGGAGTGTGAAGACTGTACCTGTTGGATAGGAGTGTGAAGACTGTACCTGTTGGATAGGAGTGTGTAGACTGTACCTGTTGGATAGGATTGTGTAGACTGTGCCTATCGGATAGGAGTGTGTAGACTGTACCTGTTGGAAAGGATTGTGTAGACTGTACCTGTCGGATAGGAGTGTGAAGACTGTACCTGTTGGATAGGATTGTGTAGACTGTACCTGTTGGATAGGATTGTGTAGACTGTACCTGTTGGATAGGATTGTGTAGACTGTACCTGTTGGATAGGATTGTGTAGACTGTACCTATAGGATAGGAGTGTGAAGACTGTACCTGTTGGATAGGATTGTGTAGACTGTACCTGTTGGATAGGATTGTGTAGACTGTACCTGTTGGATAGGATTGTGTAGACTGTACCTGTTGGATAGGAGTGTGTAGACTGTACCTGTTGGATAGGAGTGTGTAGAAGACTGTACCTGTTGGATAGGATTGTGTAGACTGTACCTGTTGGATAGGATTGTGTAGACTGTACCTGTTGGATAGGATTGTGTAGACTGTACCTGTTGGATAGGATTGTGTAGACTGTACCTGTTGGATAGGAGTGTGTAGAAGACTGTACCTGTTGGATAGGATTGTGTAGACTGTGCCTATCGGATAGGAGTGTGTAGACTGTACCTATCGGATAGGAGTGTGTATACATTTGCATCATTCCACAGGTTTTCGCTCCTGCCTTGTACCTGATTGATGAAGTAAGGTCACTGATCAGTAAGGAACTCCCCTCACCTGTTTGTCTAGGTCTTTGATAAATGTCTTTGATAAATGTACAGAAAACACACATACACACACAAAATAGACTCACACCTCATTCCAGAGTGACACATGACAGCATATTGCAAAATGAACTTCCATCTAGAAGAAAGAAGACCTCCTTTACAGTCAGAAGCCAGTTCTCTCTTATCGTTTTCACTTCTCTTTCTCTCTGTACCTCTGAAGGAAACTTCACTCCTCTGTGTCCTACCCACAGTGTTCTCTCCAGCTCCAAAATCTCAGTGGTAATCACCCCAATTGCCCTTATGCTATCACACACACACACCTAATCACCCAGGGAAATGATTTGGTTGGCCCCAGCTGTCTACCGCTGCCTGATGAGCTGTTGACAGCTCCCCATCTTCTCTCAGCCTCCTCACCTCTCTTCCTCTCCTCTCCTTTTAATCAGCCTACTCTCCTCCACCTTTATTCCTCTCCGCTCCCTATGGCTGTCAGCCACCCATCTGAGTGGCGTGATGCGACATGACTCCCCCTGGTGGTGGCTCTAGACCGTGCGTCAATCAGAGGTACTCAAGTGTGCCGATTGCCGAATAAGGAACCCTGTGTAGTTCTGACATGTCTACATCAGAGTAATGAAGATATAGATGTCTAGTGAATTGAGATTCCTATTCAAGAACAGAAACATTGTCATTGACAATGAATTCCACTTTTCAATTGTTGATTTGGAATTCCATTGAATGTTCTATGTTGACGGTAACCAAAGAGCCTATCAGCAGCTCACACACAGTAGAAAGTGTTAATATAGTCTGGACTGTAATTGGTCATTACAGCAGTAATTTGGAAGCAGGTGTTCCAAGCCTGCAATAACAATAATAACTAATGAATATGGAGGAGGCAGTAGAGCGAGAGAGAGAGAGACGGAGAGAGAGAGAGCAGACAGATACCACATTTTCTGTCTGAAATGGGTATGTTACCTGTAAAAAAAATATAAGTTAATGTTTATATGACCCCCTTTCCTTATTTACCATCATGGGTGCTGTTTGCAGTTCAAATGAAGGAGGTGTTAAACAATGGAAGGGTTAACTAATTTACCTGCCAAATCAAATTGTGTTCGTCACATGCTTCGTAAACAACAGGTGTAGACTAACAGTGAAATACTTACTTACGGGCCCTTCCCAACAATGCATAGAGAGAGAAAATAGAGAAATAATAGAAAAGTAATAACACGTAATAATAATAAAAGTTATAATAAATACACAATGAGTAAAGATAACTTGGCTATATCTCTAGAGAGACCTGAAAATAGCTGTGCAGCGACACTCCCCATCCGACCTGACAGAGCTTGAGAGGATCTGCAGAGAAGAACGGGAGAAACTCCCCGAATACATGTGTGCCAAGCTTGTAGCGTCATACCCAAGAAGACTCGATGCTGTAATCGCTGCCAAAGGTGCTTCAACAAAGTATTGAGTAAAGGGTCTGAATACAGTCTCCTGAGTGGCGCAGCGGCCTAAGGCACTGCATTGCAGTGCTTGAGGCGTCACTACAGACCCCAGGCTGTGTCACAACCGGCCGTGACCAGGAGTCCCATAGGGTGGTGCACAATTGTCTGGGTTAGGGGAGGGTTTGGCTTGGGGGGCTTTACTTGGCTCATTGCGCTCTTGTGGCGGGCTGGGCAATTGCAGGCTGACTTTGGTCATCAGTTGAACTGTGTTGCCTCCAACACATTGGTGCACTGGGTGAAGTGGGTGGGTCTTAAGAAGCGCGGTTTGGCAGGTCGCCTTTCCCAAGCCTGTTGGGGAGTTGCAGCGATGAGACAAGATCGAAAAAGGGAGTGAAATACAAAAAATGGGTCTGAATAGATTTCTAAAAATGTTTTGCCTGTGTTTCATTATGGGGTATTGTGTGTAGATTGATGAGGGGAAAAAAACTATTTAATCCATTTAAGAACAAGGTTGTAACGTAACATCATGTGGAAAAAGTCAAGGGGTCTGAATACTTTCCGAATACACTGTATAACTTAGAATAAAGTGACTAGGCAACAGGATAGATAATAGACAGTAGCAGCAGCGTATTTGATGAGCCAAAAAGGTTGATGCAAAATGGGTCAATGCAGGTAGTCCGGGTAGCTATTTGGTTAACTATTTAACTATTTTAGGTTGGTGTGTATGGACTATGAGAGATCCTTACCCTCTGTAGCGCCTTGCGGTCGGATGCCCAGCACTTGCCATACCAAGCAGTGATGCAGCCAGTCAAGATGCCTTCAATGGTGCAGATGTAGAACTTTTTGAGGATCTGAGGGCTCTGCAGTGCCCTTGCGGTCGGATGCCAAGCAGTTGCCATACCAAGTAGTGATGCAGCCAGTCAAGATGCCTTCAATAGCGCAGATGTAGAACTTTTTGAGGATCTGAACGCCCATGCTAAATCCTTTCAGCCTCCTGAGGGGGATGAGGTGTTGTTGTGCCCTCTTCACAACTTTGTTGGTGTGTATGGACCATGATAGATCCTTAGTGATATGGACACCGAGGAACTTGAAGCTCTCAGCCAGTTCCACTACAGCCCGGTCGATGTGAATGTGTACATGCTCGACCCTCCATTTCCTGTAGTCCACGATCAGCTCCTTTGTCTTGCTGACATTGGAACCACACTGCCAGGTCCCTGACCTCCTCCCTATAGGCTGTCTCATCTTTGTTAGTGATCAGGCCTACCACCATCGTGTCGTCAGCAAACTTAATGATGGTGTTGGAGTCGTGAGCGACGACGAACTCATGGGTGAACAGGGAGTACAGGAGGGGACTAAGCATACACCCCCGTGGGGCCTCCGTGTTGAGGGTCAGCGTGGCAGGGGTTATGTTGCCTACCCTCACCACCTGGGCCCGTCAGGAAGTCCAGGATCCAGTTGCAGAGGGAGGCATTCCTGTCCCAGGGTCCTAAGCTATATTAGTGTGTAGCCCAAACCGTTCGAACGCTACAGACATTTTCGTGAGAAGACTGATTTTCGGGATGTCTCATGGTCTGACAAACTACGCTCTAGCTCTGCCACCTTTTACCGCAGATGAAGAACGACGATATCGTCAGATACGGTGGATTGAGATGCAGCCCATGCTCTATCATAAACAGACGGATGAGGGGGGCGTGGAAATTGTAGGCTAAGGGTTGCCATAACCAGCCTCTCAAAGCACTTCATAATTACAGATGTGAGTGCTACAGGGTGGTAGTCATTATGGCATGAAGCCTTTGAGTTCTTGGGAACAGAAATTATGGTGGTCAAGGGAGAGGTTGAAAATGACTGTGAATATACCTGCCAGGTGTTCTGCGCATTCTCTGAGAGCACGCCCTTGAATACCATCGGCCTTGTGGATGTTGACCTAATTAAAAACTCAAGTCGGCTTCGGAGAGCAAGATCTCCCAATCTTTTGGGTCGTTGGCGGGCCTCACATCAGATCACGGCTGGGTCTTCCTTTGTAATCACATCGGCTACGGAGATTGTGATCCCGCAGTGATCCAGAACAGCTGGTGCTCTCATGCATGGTTCAGTGTTGCTTGCCTCGAAGCGAGCATAGAAGGCATTTAGCTTGTCTGGTAGGCTTGCATCACTGGGCAGCTCGCAGCTGGGTTTCCCTTTGCAATTTGTAAACTGGTAGAACATAACAGGCATGGTAAATTAGTGGGATTTTGGTCTGTGTATCACTTATCCCTTTCATACACAGACCAAAATCCCACTAATTAACCATGCCTACATTTTTATACCAGCTTTTTGTATATCTCCCGAGTGGCTCCCGAGTGGTGCAGCAGTCTAAGGCACTGCATCTCAGTGCAAGAGGAGTCACTAAAGTCCCTGGTTTGAATCCAGGCTGTATCACATCTGGTCATGATTGGGAGTCCCATAGGGCGGTGCACAATTGGCCCAGCGTTGTCTGGGTTTGGCCGGGGTAGGTTGTCATTGTAAATAAGATTTTGTTCTTAACTGACTTGCCTAGTTGAATAAAGGTTACATTTTAAAAATACATTTAAAAAAACACTCTGAAAGGGGTAGGGGGTAAAAAACATGGTCAAATAAAATCCACCTAAAGACCTAGTCATGATTCCTACATTTTCACAGATGTATAACAAGATGCATAACAAGAGTTCTGTCCGTGGTACTGAATGCACAGTGTACTTTATCCTCCGTGTAGTTCATTGCATGTTTAATAATGAAATTACCTACCAAAAGGAGAACATGGATGTGGTATATTTATGTGGTTTAACAACACCCCACCCTTCCCAATTTGCCAGTTACCCTCTGATATGTATGAAAAAGGGTATATCAATCAAATGTATTTATAAAGCCCTTCTTATATCAGCTGATGTCACAAAGTGCTGTACAGAAACCCAGCCTAGAACCCCAAACAGCAAGCAATGCAGGTGTAGAAGCACGGTGGCTGGGAAAAACTCCCTAGAAAGGCCGGAACCTAGGAAGAAACCTAGAGAGGATCCAGGCTCTGAGGGGTGGCCAGTCCTCTTCTGGCTGTGCCGGGTGGAGATTATAACAGAACATGGCCAAGATGTTCAAATGTTCATAGATGACCAGCAGAGTCAAATAATAATAATCACAGTGGTTGTAGAGGGTGCAACAGGTCAGCACTTCAGGAGTAAATGTCAGTTGGCTTTTCATAGCCGATCATTCAGAGTATCTCTACCGCTCCTGCTGTCTCTAGAGAGTTGAAAACAGCAGGTCTGGGACAAGATAGCACGTCCGGTGAACAGGTCAGGTTTCCATAGCCGCAGGCAGAACAGTTGAAACTGGAGCAGCAGCACGACCAGGTGGACTGGGGACAGCAAGGAGTCATCAGGCCAGTTGGTCCTGAGGCATGGTCCTAGGGCTCAGGTCCTCCGAGAGAAAGAAAGAAAGAGAGAGAGAGAAAAGGAGAGAGAGAGAGCATACTTAAATTCACACAGGACACCAGATAAGACAGGAGAAATACTCCAGATATAACAGACTGACCCTAGCCCCCTGACACATAAACCATTGCAGCATAAATACTGGAGGCTGAGACAGGAGGCGTCGGGAGACACTGGGGCTTCGTCCGACGATACCCCCGGACAGGGCCAAACAGGTAAATAATAGGCTGTTTGAAAGTTACAATTTTACAGGTAATATACTTCTGTCTGAAATGGGTATATAAGCTGCACCAGAGGCTGCTTAGGGGTAAACGGCTCATAACAATGGCCGGAATGGAGTGAATGGAATGGCATCAAACACATGGAAACCATATGTTTGATGTATTTAATACCATTCGACAGATTCTGCTCCAGCCATTACCACGAGCCCGTCCTCCCCAATTAAGGTGCCACCAACCTCCTGTGGTAAGCTGTCATTCTCTGACCCCGATAATAACACATAACACATTCACGCACACCTTCAGACTCCATCCTAGCTGGAGGGGTGCTCTCATCTTATCTACCAACATAGACAGGGCTCTAACTCCTCTAGTTCCACAATGAAATAGGGTGCAGGCCAGGCAGCAGGCTGTTAGCCAGCCTGCCAGCTTAGTGGAGTCTGCCACTAGCACAGTCAGTGTAGTCAGCTCAGCTATCCCCATGGAGACCGTGTCTGTGCCTCGACCTAGGTTGGGCAAAACTAAACATGGCGTTGTTCGCCTTAGCAATCTCACTAGAAGAAAGACCTCCTCCATTCCTGCCATTATTGAAAGAGATCGTGATACCTCACATCTCAAAATAGGGCTACTTAATGTTAGATCCCTCACTTCAAAGGCAGTTATAGTCAATGAACTAATCACTGATCATAATCTTGATGTGATTGGCCTGACTGAAACATGGCTTAAGCCTGATGAATTTACTGTGTTAAATGAGGCCTCACCTCCTGGTTACACTAGTGACCATATCCCCCGTGCATCCCGCAAAGGCGGAGGTGTTGCTAACATTTACGATAGCAAATTTCAATTTACAAAACAAAAACAGACGTTTTCGTCTTTTGAGCTTCTAGTCATGAAATTTATGTAGCTTCTAGTCATGAAATCTATGTAGCCTACTCAATCACTTTTTATAGCTACTGTTTACAGGCCTCCTGGGCCATATACAGCGTTCCTCACTGAGTTCCCTGAATTCCTATCGGACCTTGTAGTCATAGCAGATAATATTCTAATTTTTGGTGATTTTAATATTCACATGGAAAAGTCCACAGACCCACTCCAAAAGGCTTTCGGCACCATCATCGACTCAGTGGGTTTTGTCCAACATGTCTCTGGACCTACTTACTGTCACAGTCATACTCTGGACATAGTTTTGTCACATGGAATAAATTTTGTGGATCTTAATGTTTTTCCTCATAGTCCTGGACTATCGGACCACCATTTTATTACGTTTGCAATCGCAACAAATAATCTGCTCAGACCCCAACCAAGGAGCATCAAAAGTCGTGCTATAAATTCTCAGACAACCCAAAGATTCCTTGATGCCCTTCCAGACTCCCTCTGCCTACCCAAGGACATCAGAGGACAAAAATCAGTTAACCACCTAACTGAGGAACTCAATTTAACCTTGCGCAATACCCTAGATGCAGTTGCACCCCTAAAAACTAAAAACATCTGTCATAAGAAACTAGCTCCCTGGTATACAGAAAATACCCGAGCTCTGAAGCAAGCTTCCAGAAAATTGGAACGGAAATGGCCCCACACCAAACTGGAAGTCTTCCGACTAGCTTGGAAAGACAGCACTGTGCAGTATCGAAGAGCCCTAACTGCTGTTCGATCATCCTATTTTTCCAACTTAATTGAGGAAAATAAGAACAATCCCCCCAAAAAATTGATACTGTCGCAAAGCTAACTAAAAAGCAGCATTCCCCAAGAGAGGATGGCTTTCACTTCAGCAGTAATAAATTCATGAACTTCTTTGAGGAAAAGATCATGATCATTAGAAAGCAAATTACGGACTCCTCTTTAAATCTGCGTATTCCTCCAAAGCTCAGTTGTCCTGAGTCTGCACAACTCTGCCAGGACCTAGGATCAAGAGAGACACTTAAGTGTTTTAGTACTATATCTCTTGACACAATGATGAAAGTAATCATGGCCTCTAAACCTTCAAGCTGCATACTGGACCCTATTCCAACTAAACTACTGAAAGCTGCTTCCTGTGCTTGGCCCTCCTATGTTGAACATAATAAACGGCTCTCTATCCACCGGATGTGTCAAACCTTGAAAAAGCCAAACCTTGACCCAGAAAATATAAAAAACTATCGGCCTATATTGAATCTTCCATTCCTCTCAAAAAATTGTGAAAAAGCTGTTGCGCAGCAACTCACTGCCTTCCTGAAGACAAACAATGTATACGAAATGCTTCGGTCTGGTTTTAGACCCCATCATAGCACTGAGACTGCACTTGTGAAGGTGGTAAATTACCTTTTAATGGCATCAGACCGAGGCTCTGCATCTGTCCTCGTGCTCCTAGACCTTAGTGCTGCTTTTGATACCATCGATCACCACATTCTTTTGGAGAGATTGGAAACCCAAATTGGTCTGCACGGACAAGGTCTGGCCTGGTTTAGATCTTATCTGTCGGAAAGATATCAGTTTGTCTCTGTGAATGGTTTGTCCTCTGACAAATCAACTGTAAATTTTGGTGTTCCTCAAGGTTCCATTTTAGGACCACTATTGTTTCCACTATATATTTTACCTCTTGGGGATGTCATTCGAAAACATAATGTTAACTTTCACTGCTATGCGGATGACACACACACAGCTGTACATTTCAATGAAACATGGTGAAGCCCCAAAATTGCCCTCGCTAGAAGCCTGTGTTTCAGACATAAGGAAGTGGATGGCTGCAAACTTTCTACTTTTAAACTCGGACAAAACAGAGATGCTTGTTCTAGGTCCCAAGAAACAAAGAGATCTTCTGTTGAATCTGACAATTAATCTTGATGGTTGTACAGTCGTCTCAGATAAAACTGTGAAGGACCTCGGCGTTACTCTGGACCCTGATCTCTCTTTTGACGAACATATCAAGACTGTTTCAAGGACAGCTTTAGCTTTTTGCCATCTACGTAACATTGCAAAAATCTGAAACTTTCTGTCCAAAATTGATGCAGAAAAATGTATCCATGCTTTTGTTACTTCTAGGTTAGACTACGGCAATGCTCTACTTTCCGGCTACCCGGATAAAGCACTAAATAAACTTCAGTTAGTGCTAAATACGGCTGCTAGAATCCTGTCTAGAACCCAAAAAATTGATCATATTACTCCAGTGCTAGCCTCCCTACACTGGCTTCCTGTTAAGGCAAGGGCTGATTTCAAGGTTTTACTGCTAACCTACAAAGCATTACATGGGCTTGCTCCTACCTATCTTTCCAATTTGGTCCTGCCGTACATACCTACACGTACGCTACGGTCACAAGACGCAGGCCTCCTAATTGTCCCTAGAATTTCTAAGCAAACAGCTGGAGGCAGGGCTTTCTCCTATAGAGCTCCATTTTTATGGAATGGTCTGCCTACCCATGTGAGAGACGCAGACTCGGTCTCAACCTTTAAGTCTTTACTGAAGACTCATCTCTTCAGTGGGTCATATGATTGAGTGTAGTCTGGCCCAGGAGTGTGAAGGTGAACGGAAAGGCTCTGGAGTAACGAACCGCTCTTGCTTTCTCTGCCTGGCCGGTTCCCCTCTCTCCACTGGGATTCTCTGCCTCTAACCCTATTACAGGGGCTGAGTCACTGGCTTACTGGTGCTCTTCCATGCCGTCGATCCAGAACATCCCAGACTTGCTCAATGGGTGACATGTCTGGTGAGTACGCAGGCCATGGAGGAACTGGAACCCGCTGTCGTACATGTCGAGCCAGAACATCCCAGACGTGTTCAATGGGTGACATGTCTGGTGAGTACTCAGGCCATGGAGGAACTGGAAACCCGCTGTCGTACATGTCGATCCAGAACATCCCAGACGTGCTCAATGGGTGACATGTCTGGTGAGTACTCAGGCCATGGAGGAACTGGAACCCGCTGTCGTACATGTCGATCCAGAACATCCCAGACGTGTTCAATGGGTGACATGTCTGGTGAGTATGCAGACCATGGAGGAACTGGAACCCGCTGTCGTACATGTCGATCCAGAACATCCCAGACGTGCTCAATGGGTGACATGTCTGCTGAGTACTCAGGCCATGGAGGAACTGGAACCCGCTGTCGTACATGTCGATCCAGAACATCCCAGACGTGATCAATGGGTGACATGTCTGGTGAGTATGGAGGCCATGGAGGAACTGGAACACGCTGTCGTACATGTTGATCCAGAACATCCCAGACGTGTTCAATGGGTGACATGTCTGGTGAGTATGCAGACCATGGAGGAACTGGAACCCGCTGTCGTACATGTCGATCCAGAACATCCCAGACGTGCTCAATGGGTGACATGTCTGCTGAGTACTCAGGCCATGGAGGAACTGGAACCCGCTGTCGTACATGTCGATCCAGAACATCCCAGACGTGATCAATGGGTGACATGTCTGGTGAGTATGGAGGCCATGGAGGAACTGGAACACGCTGTCGTACATGTTGATCCAGAACATCCCAGACGTGTTCAATGGGTGACATGTCTGGTGAGTACGCAGGCCATGGAGGAACTGGAACCCGCTGTCGTACATGTCGATCCAGAACATCCCAGACGTGTTCAATGGGTGACATGTCTGGTGAGTATGGAGGCCATGGAGGAACTGGGACATTTTCAGCTTCCAGGAATTGTGAACAGATCCTTGTGACACGGGGCCGTGCATTATCATGCTGAAACATGGAGGTGATGGCGGCGGATGAATGGCACGACAATGGGCCTCAAGATCTCATCACGGACGCCATACACGTGGTCTGTGGTTGGACGTACTGCCAACACGTGGAGGCCGGTTGGTCCAGTGGAGGCTGCTGAGGGGAGAACGGCTAATAATAATGGCTGGAACAGAGTTAATGGAATGGCACAAACTTGTGGAAACCATGTGTTTGATGTATTTCATACCATTCCACCTATTCCGCTCCAGGCATTACCACAAGCCCGTCCTCGACAATTAAGGTGCCACCAACTCCTGTGGGTTGGACGTACTGCCAAATTCTCTCAAACGACATTGAGAGAGGCTTATATTAGAGAAATTAACATTAAATTCCCTGGCAACAGCTCCGGTGGACATTCCTGCAGTCAGCATGCTAATTGCACGCTCCCTCAAAACTTGAGACATCTGTGGCATTGTGTTGTGTGATAAAACTGCACATTTTAGAGTTACCTTTTTATTGTCCCCAGCACAAGGTGTACCTGTGTTATGATCATGCTGTTTAATCTGCTTCTTGATATGCCACACCTGTCAGTGGATGGATTATCTAGGCAAAGGAGAAATGCTCACTAATAGGGATGTAAACAAATTTGTGCACAATATCTGAGAAAAATAAGCGTTTTTGTGCTCATAAAAATGTTTGGAATATTTTATTTCAGCTCATGAAACATGGGACCAACACTTTACATTTTGTGTTTATATTTTTGTTCAGTGTAGATTACAACATTTCCTTTGCAACTTTGTGTAGAAAACTAATAGATCCTCACAATTCGAGCCAGTACTCCATTTAAAAAGAAATGTAGTTTGTACTTCTCTTAGCAACCGACTGCTTCAACCCAAATCTCCTTGAATAGTCCAAAAGTGTCAGCTCTCTGAGAGGACTGTCCCTATGGTACAATTCTCATATGAAAACGTTTGATGGAGAAATGGGCTAGGGATTCAACTGCGGTGACAACCCTAATAAAATAATACTATTATAAACCATTGCATGGCAGTCTTGTGTTTTTCAACAATATTTTTTGAAAACAGCTCTATATATAGTGTGATTAGTGACATTTACCATTAAACCCAACCAACCCAAACTCCATTACAAAATACTATACAGTGTGTGTTTGGGAATTTACTGGCTTTAACTGTCAGGACAACCACTCAATTTATTTTCATCATGTGCAAAAGCTATTGGTTTACTACCCAAAGTTGAAAGGAAATGTTGTGATCTATTTAATAAACAGAAGAGACCAGCAAAATGGATAAAAGAGATTGACACTATAGCAGGAACAGTGGCATCTTGCACACTGATTCATGGTAAATAATGCAAGCGACTTCAATGACTAATTTCTCTGAACTGGGGGGAAAAAACATCACCAGATTCACAGGGAATACATTACATAGTGTGAAGAAGCAATTCTCCAAACCGCAGCTTCATACTTCTTGTCAGACATCTATACTGATATGGTATACTGATTGTTGGGGTGGGATCGATGTGGGGAGTCCGAGGGTGGCTTTTGATATTTTTGGGGGATTCCTCATGTCTTACTCATTGGTAGGAGGACGTGTGGTCCAAATCGGATGTTGGGTTCTATATTTTTTTAATAATATCTGAATCCTATAAATTAAAAACACCAATTTGTGTGCAATTAATTAGCTTAATTTCTCAGATATAACATTAGATTTCAACAAAGTAATGTTTTATGAATGCTAATCATAAATGTTACTACAGATAACTACAGAAGCCGGGCTAGATAATCTGGACCCTTTCTTTCTAAAATTATCTGCTGAAATTGTTGCCACCCCTATTACTAGCCTGTTCAACCTCTATTTCGTGTCATCTGAGAATCCCAAAGATTGGAAAGCAGCTGCGGTCATCCCCCTCTTCAAAGGGGGGGACACTCTTGACCCAAACTGCTACAGACCTATATCTATCCTACCCTGCCTTTCTAAGGTCTTCGAAAGCCAAGTCAACAAACAGATTACCGACCATTTCGAATCCCACCATACCTTCTCCGCTATGCAATCTGGTTTCAGAGCTGGTCATGGGTGCACCTCAGCCACGCTCAAGGTCCTAAACGATATCTTAACCGCCATCGATAAGAAACAATACTGTGCAGCCGTATTCATTGACCTGGCCAAGGCTTTCGACTCTGTCAATCACCACATCCTCATCGCCAGACTCGACAGCCTTGGTTTTTCAAATGATTGCCTTGCCTGGTTCACCAACTACTTCTCTGCTAGAGTTCAGTGTGTCAAATCGGAGGGTCTGTTGTCCGGGCCTCTGGCAGTCTCTATGGGGGTGCCACAGGGTTCAATTCTTGGACCGACTCTCTTCTCTGTATACATCAATGATGTCGCTCTTGCTGCTGGTGAGTCTCTGATCCACCTCTACGCAGACGACACCATTCTGTATACTTCTGGCCCTTCTTTGGACACTGTGTTAACAACCCTCCAGGCGAGCTTCAATGCCATACAACTCTCTTTCCGTGGCCTCCAATTGCTCTTAAATACAAGTAAAACTAAATGCATGCTCTTCAACCGATCGCTGCCTGCACCTGCCCGCCTGTCCAACATCACTACTCTGGACGGCTCTGACTTAGAATATGTGGACAACACCTAGGTGTCTGGTTAGACTGTAAACTCTCCTTCCAGACTCACATCAAACATCTCCAATCCAAAGTTAAATCTAGAATTGGCTTCCTATTCCGCAACAAAGCCTCCTTCACTCATGCTGCCAAACATACCCTTGTAAAACTGACCATCCTACCAATCCTTGACTTCGGTGATGTCATTTACAAAATAGCTTCCAATACCCTACTCAATAAATTGGATGCAGTCTATCACAGTGCCATCCGTTTTGTCACCAAAGCCCCATATACTACCCACCACTGCGACCTGTACACTCTCGTTGGCTGGCCCTCGCTTCATACTCGTCGCCAAACCCACTGGCTCCAGGTCATCTACAAGACCCTGCTAGGTAAAGTCCCCCCTTATCTCAGCTCGCTGGTCACCATAGCAGCACCCACCTGTAGCACGCGCTCCAGCAGGTATATCTCTCTGGTCACCCCCAAAACCAACTCTTCCTTTGGCCGCCTCTCCTTCCAGTTCTCTGCTGCCAATGACTGGAACGAACGACAAAAATTTCTGAAACTGGAAACACTTATCTCCCACACTAGCTTTAAGCACCAGCTGTCAGACCAGCTCATAGATTACTGCACCTGTACATAGCCCATCTATAATTTAGCCCAAACAACTACCTCTTTCCCTACTGTATTTATTTATTTATTTATTTTGCTCCTTTGCACCCCATTATTTCTATCTCTACTTTGCACATTCTTCCACTGCAAATCAACCATTCCAGTGTTTTACTTGCTATATTGTATTTACTTCGCCACCATTGCCTTTTTTTTGCCTTCACCTCCCTTATCTCACCTCACTTGCTCACATTGTATATAGACTTATTTTTCTACTGTATTATTGACTGTATGTTTGTTTTACTCCATGTGTAACTCTGTGTTGTTGTATGTGTCGAACTGCTTTGCTTTATCTTGGCCAGGTCGCAATTGTAAATGAGAACGTGTTCTCAACTTGCCTACCTGGTTAAATAAAGGTGAAATAAATTAATTAATTAAAGAATTGATTTCAGAACAATCTAAGATGGCGAGTGTCGAAATCTTCTTTCTTGTGCTCTTTAAGGTGGAACGACCCTGAAAGTCTTTCCAACAATTACATGTTAACACACCAGAAGGTGACTAAGTGAAATATTACACTGGTAGCATAGTCTAGTTGTAGAACCATGAAAACATATCAAATAGCTTTGTTTTATGATTATCGGTTTATAATATGACACTGTTGTAGTGTATTTTATCGGTGACAGTTTAGATTCACTATCAATCTAAAAGGTGAACATTTCACAGCATATATACTTATCTTTTATGATTCATATCAATATAATGTAATATATCAATATAATAATATCAGTATATTTATACCAATATCATATATCACAATTAAAAAGCAGCACCTGAAGAACTACACCTGCGCACGTCACGTCACCAGCCTACACTTGCCCCAACACACTGATCTTATGTCAGTTTTGCATTTCCCCCCCACTAGTGAATAAGTTAGAATTTGGGGTGGATAAACTGATTCCAGATCTGCGGTTAGGGAAAACTCCCATCAGCCTTGTTTCCTGGTGGTCTGCCACGTAACAACACAAGCGCTCAGCTGGCAGAGTGGGCGACGTGTACCGGGTAGCAATATTACCGAAGCAGGAAAATATCTCAGAATAAATCCTAAATACGATATATACTAGGGGTGTCATGGGGGGATTGCAGAGTGTCGAGATACCGGGAGGAGGATCCGAAGGCTACCATGTTCTTCGGGTAGCTATGTGTTTGGTTTTATTTTTTATGTCTGCAAAGAATGTTAGCTCGCTAGCAAGAATCCGCAGTAGTGGTCCCTCAGCAGGACCTACTGCAATTGTTGCCTCACGGTCAAATAGAGGCCGGGGATCACATTCTGGCCTACATGTAGCTAATACTAATAAGCAGTGTTAACGCTATTTTCCCCAGCATTTGCTACAGTGGCATTTTGGAATTGTGCAAGTCAAACGTTTGAAAGGTATTTGTTTTATTGGTTGCATGTATTGTTTAGCAAACAAGGTTAGCTGTAAAAACAACCAGACAGATACGAATGGGGTTTGAATGAGCTAGCCAGCTCAACGCTAGCTAGTTGTCAAAACAATAGCTTTTATAGGGGCAGCCACGTTGCTGACAGAATCCTCAGCGTCACAGTATCATGCCTCTTTCTACACATTTGTCTGACCTCCATGTTCAGACCTTCACATGAATATGTTGATGTGACAAGCATCTATTTGATGTTGAGATAGACAACCTTCGGGTATTACAGGTGAAGCTTGTAATAAATACCTGTTTAATTCTAAGGCTACTGCTAAATGTTCAAAGGTGATGTGAAGCTCCCTAACCTCTGCAAAGAAGACTGGGCCTCATGGCACAGGCAGTAGTGTGACTACCCTGTAACTGCTCCTTGTTCAAGCCTTGCTCCAGCTGCTCCCTTTCAATCTCAAAATGCAGTTGTTACAAGTCATGATGTCTCTGTCTTCTCCCAAGGTTCAGGAGAACTCTCCAGGACACCGGGCAGGACTGGAGCCTTTCTTTGACTTCATCGTCTCCATCAACAATGAAAGACTGGTATGTGTAGACATGCTGTCGGATAAGCATGTTCAACACACTAACTGTATGCACATACACAAACCCCCACTGACGGTGAGGATGCTGGTGTATAATACATAGCTCAAATGCAGGGATGGGGAAACTTTGATTGGGGTGGGGGCCAACAAAAAAAAACGGAACTCATCATGAGGTGGCTCCATTACAACCCCCCCAACCCCCCCCCCCCCCCCCCCCCCCAGCTTGTGAGCAAAACATTTTAGCGGCCCCCCTGCAATTCCACACATTTTGCCATAGGGTGGAATATGATAACTGATGATCATTTGGCCCCACCCCAGTTGGCAATTAGATTGCTTACTACAAGTTTAGATAGCTGACCGCTAGACTAATTTACCAATGTGCTGCACAACCACATTTCTAAATTGCACCTTGTGTATTGTATTATTCTAACTCTCAACAGTAAGTTTTAATTGGTCCGCGGGCCTACAAAAGGAGGGGGCCGCCAATTGCCCATCCCGGCTCTAATGGATGTCCGTTCTACTCATTCTAATTCTATAATTGATCCTGTCTCTGTTTCAGAACAAGGACAATGACACCCTGAAGGACCTATTGAAGGCCAGTGTGGAGAAGCCGGTCAGGATGTTGGTCTACTCCTCGAAGACCCTGGAGCTCAGGGAGTCCACCGTCATCCCTAGCAACCTCTGGGGTGGCCAGGGCCTGCTGGGAGTCTCCATACGCTTCTGCAGCTTCGAGGGAGCCAATGAGAACATCTGGCACGTGCTGGTGAGTAGCCAGTAGCCGAAAGGTGTGCCCAATTTAGGTCATACCAGGCAGGTGTAATTCTTGGTATCTTTCTCTTTCTCAGGAGGTGGAGCCTAACTCTCCAGCAGCCCTGGCTGGCTTGCGGCCCCACACTGATTACATCATAGGAGCCGACACCGTTATGAACGAGGTGCGTATAGTGACAAAACTACACCATGCGTTCTACTCTAGGAGTAAAGACTGCGAGCTTCACAAACTAGTCAATAAGCATTTTGATATAAGTCATTGAAGTTTCTCCCTCCCTTCCACCTCTCTCCCTCAGTCGGAGGACCTGTTTTCTCTGATAGAGACCCATGAAGGGAAGGGGCTGAAGCTGTATGTATATAACACAGACACAGACAACTGCAGAGAGGTGGTCATCACCCCGAACAGCGCCTGGGGAGGGGAGGGCAGGTAACAAACATACAGTGCACACACACACACACACACCTCAGTCTGACGAGTGACATCATCTACTGTTCTCTTGTTCCAGTCTGGGATGTGGGATAGGATACGGATACCTGCACAGAATTCCCACCCGACCATTTGAAGAGGGGAAGAAGATCAGTTTTCCAGGTCCTCTTCCCAGTGGTGAGCCCATCAGCCCACTCAAGGATGGATTCACTCAGGTTAGTATCAACCCAGAACTTGACCCAAGAATCAGAACAACTAGAACTGCCTGGACAGCCAGTAGACAATCAGTCACTTTATGCTTTTTTTTGTCATCCTTTTTGCAATAACATACAGTGGGGCAAAAAAGTATTTAGTCAGCCACCAATTGTGCAAGTTCTCCCACTTAAAAAGATGAGAGGCCTGTAATTGTCATCATAGGTACACTTCAACTATGACAGACAAAATGAGAAAAAAAATCCAGAAAATCACATTGTAGGATTTTTTATGAATTTATTTGCAAATTATGGTGGAAAATAAGTATTTGGTCAATAACAAAAGTTTATCTCAATACTTTGTTATATACCCTTTGTTGGCAATGACAGAGGTCAAACGTTTTCTGTAAGTATTCACAAGGTTTTCACACACTGTTGCTGGTATTTTGGCCCATTCCTCCATGCAGATCTCCTCTAGAGCAGTGATGTTTTGGGGCTGTTGCTGGGCAACACGGACTTTCAACTCCCTCCAAAGATTTTCTATGGGGTTGAGATCTGGAGACTGGCTAGGCCACTCCAGGACCTTGAAATGCTTCTTACGAAGCCACTCCTTCGTTGCCCGGGCGGTGTGTTTGGGATCATTGTCATGCTGAAACGCCCAGCCACGTTTCATCTTCAATGCCCTTGCTGATGGAAGGTTTTCACTCAAAATCTCACAATACATGGCCCCATTCATTCTTTCCTTTACACGGATCAGTCGTCCTGGTCCCTTTGCAGAAAAACAGCCTCAAAGCATGATGTTTCCACCCCCATGCTTCACAGTAGGTATGGTGTTCTTTGGATGCAACTCAGCATTCTTTGTCCTCCAAACACGACGAGTTGAGTTTTTACCAAAAAGTTATATTTTGGTGTCATATGGTCAGATGAAATTCTCCCAATCTTCTTCTGGATCATCCAAATGCTCTCTAGCAAACTTCAGACGGGCCTGGACATGTACTGGCTTAAGCAGGGGGACATGTCTGGCACTGCAGGATTTGAGTCACTGGCGGCGTAGTGTGTTACTGATGGTAGGCTTTGTTACTTTGGTCCCAGCTCTCTGCAGGTCATTCACTAGGTCCCCCCGTGTGGTTCTGGGATTTTTGCTCACCGTTCTTGTGATCATTTTGACCCCACGGGGTGAGATCTTGCGTGGAGCCCCAGATCGAGGGAGATTATCAGTGGTCTTGTATGTCTTCCATTTCCTAATAATTGCTCCCACAGTTGATTTCTTCAAACCAAGCTGCTTACCTATTGCAGATTCAGTCTTCCCAGCCTGGTGCAGGTCTACAATTTTGTTTCTGGTGTCCTTTGACAGCTCTTTGGTCTTGGCCATAGTGGAGTTTGGAGTGTGACTGTTTGGGGTTGTGGACAGGTGTCTTTTATACTGATAACAAGTTCAAACAGATGCCATTAATACAGGTAACGAGTGGAGGACAGAGGAGCCTCTTAAAGAAGAAGTTACAGGTCTGTGAGAGCCAGACATCTTGCTTGTTTGTAGGTGACCAAATACTTATTTTCCACCATAATTTGCAAATAAATTCATTAAAAATCCTACAATGTGATTTTCTGGATTTTTTTTTTCTCATTTTGTCTGTCATAGTTGAAGTGTGTACCTATGATGAAAATTACAGGCCTCTCTCATCTTTTTAAGTGGGAGAAATTGCACAATTGGTGGCTGACTGAATACTTTTTTGCCCCACTGTATTTTGGAACTAGAGGGCTGAAATGACCAGACCAAGTCTACAGTACCCATACTGTGGCTTTAGTCCCAGCCTCATAATAGTATGCCATCGATTTGAAGTGTCTACTTATCTGCATTCCCCCCCCCCCTTATTTGATTCCCTTCCACCCCCTTATCAGGGAAGGCTATGAGAGGCTCATTATGTCAGAATGTCACTCCTGACGCAGACAGGCACGTCAGAGAGGAAAGATGTTCATTCAAATGAATAATTACTTGTTTAAATGCACTTGACCTTACCTGTTCATCAAACGCCCCTCTCTCATATTCCTCCCTCCCTCTCATCTCTTTTTTTTTCTTCCCTGTCTTATTTCTCTCCCCCGCTCAGGTTCAGCTGTCAGCTGTAACCCCTCCGCCTGCCATGCATTTTGTCCCCACGGGGCTTGAGGATTCGCTGTCCGGCCTGTCAATCAGCTCAGCCCCGCCCACTATCCCAAGCGAGTTTCAGACAGGTACCTCATCTCTCTTACTCTTTCGCAACATAATATGGTTATGGAATGTGACACCAGGGTTAAACTTATATTTTTTGACTCTGCTCCAGATGGCCTCCCTGCTCCTATCAAACTCCCATTGGAAATGAATGATCTAAGTCAATGCTATGGATGGTCAAAAAAGATCCTCTCTCTCCAATGCATTTTTGTTCTGATGACTAGGGTTGAGGTCAATTCCATTTCAATTCAGAAAGTAAACCCAATTCTACTTTCCTAATTGAAAGCATTGAAGAGAATTGGAGTTTCAGTGTTTGGAATTCACTGGAATTGACCCCAACCCTGCTGACGGCTCATCTTTCTCTCCCAGGTCTCCCCACTGTTCCCCTGCTGCCTACCTCTATCAGCCCCTCCCTGAGCCCCCTAAACCCTGCCGCCACGACCTTCAACCCCGCCACCACGCTACCAGGTCAGCACACGTTTCTCCTCAGAATTTAGTTTTATGATCAAATTGAAACGATCAAATCATACACTTTTCTACACTGACTAAATATATATGTTTATTCGTGTGCTATTGTAGGTCTGATGCCTCTCCCGGGCAGCTTCCCCCTACTTCCAAACCTCACCAACCTCAACCTCGGCGCACTACCAGACCTCAGCGCTGTGTCGTTAGCAGGTATTAATGGGCTACCGCCACCTGGAACAGCGGGTTTATACTACCAGCAGCTAATGTTAGCAGCTATTGTTAACCCCTGGGGGCAGTAACTCAATGTTAACATGATGTATTAGTGTACATGTTCTAGTGTTCACTTACAGATCTCTCTCTTCTCCACGCTCCATTGCAGGTTTCCCTCCACTCGCCCCCTTCCCTCCTCTGAACCTGCCCGGTGTCGCCCCCCTCCCTGCCATGCTGTCCCAGCTACCACTCCTGCCCCCAGGGGTAACATCTTTTCCCCCGGTCGACCTCTCTTCCTTCACCCTTCCAACAGTCGCCCCAGAGAAGCAGACCCTCCCTGATGCCACAGTTCCCTCTACTGCCACAGAAACAGCTGTCGCCTCGGAAACCGCCCCCACGGAATCACAGGCTTCCACGGAGACAACGTCGTCGTAACACAGGAAGAGTCTCAGACCCAGAACCAAACCTACCAGTTTCTCTGTCTCCTTCTCTCTCTCTTTCGCCCTCTATTTATTTAGCCAGGAGGGAGAGAAGCATATTTCCAGCAGTGAGGCTGGCGCACTCAGAAGGCAGTCAGTTGGAAACGTGGAGCAGAGGAATGAATGATGGACAGATGGGATGAAGGAGTGGCAGTGGCTAGAAGCAGAGTAGCCCTACCAGCCTGCCTGTCCCACCCGGCCTCAGTTTCATACCAAATACATCAGCTTTTTTTATAACCTCCCAACCCTTTAGTAAACCCAGAAATCTCTTAGTTAGATATTCCTTCATATATTCATTTTTGTTAAATTGCTTAGATTGTTTCTGTTAAAGGGGCAATCTGCAGTTGTTACATACATTTTTTGACTTATAAATTAATTATATGTACCCATTAATTCTTGAGCCCCATTCTACCCCAAAATATAAGCTTGTTTTACACCAATGTTGGTAAACAAAGTAGATGTAATCAAACACAAAACATGCCTAAAACTAACTTTAATTTTAATATCATGAATGTTCATTCCTTGCATTTCCCCATCCCTAAGCTTTTTACCGAAACCGGGGCAGGGAGTACGGTTTGTTTCAACTGCTGATTGCTGCTTTAAAGAATGAAATCTGCATTATTTTATGCCACATTTGTCTGTTGAAATCATTAGGCATGCATGCTTGTACCTATGGAATACGTTTCTATGCACCGTTCGTTTAAACAAAACTCTGAACCCTTGTGAGGGTGCTAATCACTAGATGTCTATACCAGACGTGACCGAAATTGAGATCTCGTCAGAACTATGAACATGAACCATTTGTGGCTGGGGTAGGGTATCTGGTTAAAATCATATCTGTTACGCGCTGTAGTACTATCGCAGATAGAACAATGAGACAGATGTCTAACGGTATGTATAAATCTGAAGCATCCAGTTGGCATTTCCTCTCGCCTCCAAATATGGTGTTGAGAGGAAGCCCAGTGTCCAGCAGTTGGTGAAGATGGCCTGAGATGGATTCTGCCTGACATTATGCACATTTTCTCAGCGATTTTTAAACACTTGATCTCAATACAGTTCTGTTCCCAAAACTCGAATATGTTACAAACAGAGGGGACTAACTACCCTTTGCAAAAGTTTTTAAAAATAGGAGTTGTTTAGAAGTGCAAGGACGAATTGAGTTATTGCACACACGCACTTCAGAGTAGACGTTCCTTAATGGTAATATGCAAAAACATGCTAGAACACGCCAATAGGATCTTGCTAGCTCTTGCTTGGCTCTGCCCACCTCCTTTATTGTTCTGCCCACTATGATTAATTTGCTCCCATTGGAAATGACAGGCTGTGGTCTATCTTGGGTTAGTTATTTAAGCAATAAGGCATGAGGGAGTGTGGTATATTGGCCATATACCACAAATCTCCAAGTTGCCTTATTGCTATTATGAACTGATTACAAACATGTTTTGTCATACCCATGGTATATGGTCTGATATACCACGGCTTTCAGCCAATCAGCATTCAGAGCTCGAACCACCCAGTTTATAAAGTATTTGGTACCGTCCTCTGGCATGGCCAGATGGTTGGAAATGGAAGGCGCAGTGGGGCTGTTCAACCAAATGAGGGCACTGTGTACCAACTTTATGTTAACATCCTGTGCATACATACTCGAGCAATAAAGCCAATGGAATTTTACACTACATTTTATTTGTGTGTTTTTTATATTGTTTTTAAAAAGATGCACTTTTGTTGACTTAATTTTTTAAAAACATTTTATAGAATAGCCTACTTAAGTTTTTGCCTTGCATGTTCCATTGTCTGCTTAAAATGTACCCTGAAGAAAAATATGAACGCAACATGTAAAGTGTTGGTTGCATGTTTCATGAGCTGAAATAAAATAACCCAGTAATGTTCCATACACAAAAAAAGCTTTTTTCTCAAATGATTTATATCCCTGTTTGTGAGCATTTCGTCTTTGCCAAGATAATCAATCCACCTGACAGGTGTGGCATATCAAGATGCGCAATAAAAAGCAGGACCATTACACAGGTGCACCTTGT
Organism: Salvelinus namaycush; assembly: GCF_016432855.1. Taxonomy (NCBI): domain Eukaryota; kingdom Metazoa; phylum Chordata; class Actinopteri; order Salmoniformes; family Salmonidae; genus Salvelinus; species Salvelinus namaycush. The sequence continues at coordinate 8,070,269 of NC_052331.1, forward strand.
GCTGGGGGCAAAAAAGCTACTAAAATGTGCAGTTTTGTCACAACACAATGCCATAGATGTCTTAAATTTTGTGGGAGAGTGCAATTGGCATGCAGACTGAAGGAAAGTCCACCAGAGCTGTTGCCCGAGAATTTAATGTTCTCTACCATAAGCTGCTTCCAATGTCGTTTTAGAGATTTTGGCAGTACGTTCAACCGGCCTCACAACCGCAGACCACTTTGAAACCAGGCCAGGACCTCCACAACCATCTTTTTCTCCTGCGGGATCGTCTGAGACCAGCCAGTCGGACAGCTGATGAAACTGTGGGTTTGCACAACTGAAGAATTTCTGCACAAACTGTCAGAAACCATCTCAGGGATGCTCATCCAAGGTCTTGACCTGACTGCAGTTAGGCGTCATAACGCACTTCAGTGGGCAAATGCTCCCTTTTGATGGCCACTGGCACTCTGGAGAAGTGTGCTCTACATTGATGAATCCCGTTTTCAACTGTACCAGACAGTTTGCAGACAGCTTGTTTGGCGTCGTGCGTGCGAGCAGTTTGCTGGTCTCAACGTTATGAAACACAGTGCCCCATGGTGGAGGTGGGATTATGGTATGGGCAAGCATAAGCTATGGACAACAAACAAAATATTTGTTTATCAATGGCAATTTGAATGCACAGATTTACCGTGACTAGATCCTGAGGCTCATTGTCGTGCCATTCATCCACCGCCATCACTTCCTGTTTCAGCATGATAATGCACGGCACTATGTCGCAAAGATCTGTACACAATTCCTGGAATCTGAAAATGTCCCAGTTCTTCCATGGCCTGCATACTCACCAGGCATGTAACCCGTTGAGCTTGTTTGGGATGCTCCGGACTGGCGTGTACGACAGTGTGTTCCAGTTCCCATCAATATCCAGCAACTTCGCACAGCCATTGAAGAGGAGCTGGACAACATTCCACAATCAACAGCCTGATCAACACTATGTGAAGGAGATGTTGCGCTGCATGAGGCAAATGGTGGTCACACCAGATACTAACTGGTTTTCTGATCCATGCACGTCCCTACCTTTTTTTCAAGGTATCTGTGACCAACAGATGCATATCTGTATTCTCAGTCATGTGAAATTCATAGATTAATGAATTTATTTCAATTGACTGATTTCTTTATATGAACTGTAACTCAGTAAAATCTTTAAAATTGTTGCATGTTGCATTTATATTTTTGTTCAGTGTTGCTACACAAGAACAACTAGAAAAGAGCCATTGTATTTGAATAAGTATAGCCTAAAAACTCATGAAGAAACCACAACTTTATCTGTATTATTGCAAGATATTGACGCCTGAGCCGAGTGTACTCCCCTGTCTGCGTTCCATTGGATGTTATGCACGGCAAGTGGATTTAGGTCAGTTTATCCTGAAAAACAGGAAAAAAACGCAAGACAACATGGCTTACGGTAGAGTAGTAAAATAACAAATCAATAGACACCTGTTGTTGGGAGAGAAGTGGGAGATAAGTGGTCGCCAGCGCAGAAACTGAGCCAGGGCCGGTTTCCCAAAGGCATCGTAAGGATAAGTTAATTGCTAGAAGTTAGAACCTTAAACTTAGCCTTAAGATGCTTTTGTGAAACCGGGCCCAAGTCCTTGGATTCAAACCTTGACTCGCATGCGTCCCAGACAGGTATGAAAACACTGACTTGGAATTCACTCAGCTGTGATGGTATACCTCATTGTATGGGTGTGGGACTCACACCCAGGGGCCGATTCAATCAGATACGCTTTAGCCGACATCCGCATTGCAGATGTTTTGATTGTGCCGGAGGTGGAACTCCGTTAGCTGTCAAATCCACAAGCAGGTCCCGGCATTATTGCCTAAAGCGAACATTTCCATTGGATGCACGGAGTTGCATGAAGAGAAATCCAATGCAGCCTTCACCCGGATCTGGCTGATAGAAATCCTCATTATTTTGTTTAATCATTTTCAATTTGAGCAGAACAGATTTTAACATGTAAATCTTGGTGGGGCAAACCTTTTTTTGGGGGGGGGGGGTGCATGCCAGCAAAGCCACTACACAACACTAAACAATACATTCATTGAACTATAACAGTGACAAACGGTGCCCACAAACTGTCATGGCCTACATATAGCTGTCCCAACAGCGGAGCTTTTCAGCACCATGTAGTGAATCCTTACTACTGCTACACCTGGTTATCAGCAGAGCCTTGTTTGGCAGCGAAACAGTTCATTCAGCCTCATTTCCTTCCTTTTTTAAAAACATAGCTGATATGGCTGACTTGCTTAAACAAATGTGGTTTCTACTGACAATTGAGATGTCATTCCCTTATGCCATAGTTTGTACGAGCGGATAAGAGGCAATCAGTAATTTCGATTAAGACAACGAGCGAACTAGGACGGACCTAGTCAATATAACTATTTGTTCAGCACTTTTGAAATGTACAGCGACAGAATTCAGAACATGAGCCGTTCTCACAGTGTTCTCCCTGTACACCAATAAATAAAGGGGGCATAAAAGCAGACAATGAAAGCTCTTACAATATTTGATGATTATTAAGTTATGAGGGGGGAAAGGGACCAAATGATTTGGGTGCGGCACATGGGCTACTAACAGCTTACTACACAACATACACTTAGTATTACTTTCTTGGCTACAGTATACATATCTCCCTTGCATATTACATCATTTATGCAGCACCATACAATACATTTTTGGACTCACCTTGTTGTACTCTGCTCACTTGAACAGGAAGGTGACGTGGCGGTCCTTCTTGTGGGCTCTAGAAAGAGGCCCGAGTTCCCGATTTGGAATTCTGAGTTGGATGACCGTTCAAAATTATTTTCCCAGTCTGAACTAGTTTTGTTTCAGAGTTACCATTTGTCTTGAACTCACTGATGTCTGAGATTTCCTAGTTCAGAGTTCCCAGTTGTTTTGAATGCAGCAGAAGTCATGCTGGATTGAATGCATTTTACCAATTGGATATTACAATATTCGGGAGAAAGGGGGTAAAAAAAACAGGATAAACATTCACGTGACGCCATGGGCCAGAATTTACGATCTTGTCTCATCGCTGCAACTCCCCTATGGACTCGGAAAAGGTCGAGAACCAAGCCGCACTGCTTTTTGACACACTGCTTGCTTAACCCGGAAACCGGCCACACCAATGTATCAGAGGAAACAGTCTAACTGATGACTGAAGTCAGCTTACAGGCACCTGGCCCACCACAAGGAGTCACTAGAGCACAATAAAACAAGGAAATCCCTCCCCTAACCCGGACGACGCTGGGCCAATTGTGCGCTGACTGTCACGACTTCTGCTGAAGTCGATGCCTCTCCTTGTTCGGGCGGTGCTCGCCTGTCGACGTCACCGGTCTTCTAGCCATCATTGATCCATTTTTCATTGGTTTTGTCTTGTCTTCCTACACACCTGGTTCCAATCCCATTCATTACCTGTTGTGTATTTAACCCTCTGTTTCCCCTCATGTCCTTGTCAGAGATTGTTTGCTGTTCATTTATCGTGTTGTTTGTATTGGTGCGCGACGGGTTCTCGTACCCACTTTGTTTTGATTATTGTCATGGTTTTGGAGCTATGTTTTTAAGTTATTAAACTACTCCATTTTACCAAGTTCGATTCTCCTGCGCCTGACTTCCCTGCCACCTATACACACGTCTATGACACTGACCCATGGGTCTCCCGGTCACGGCCGGCTGTGACACAGCCTGGGATTGAACCCGGGGCTGCTGTCGCACCCCAGCACTCATTGTTGAATTTGAGATTTCCAACTTGTTGTGTACTGTTTATGTCCAATGGCCGATGAGCACTGATACATTTTATCTATAATTTCTCTTCATATGACAAGGATTGAAAAGGATTTACCAATAGATTGATGACTTGATTCACGATGATGACTGCTTGTCTAGCTTGCTAGCTAAGATTTTGAAAGTATGATGTGGACATGATCAGTCCAATCAAAGCTACGGTAGATATAATGTGATCTGATGTCATTTTATCTGTGGCCAATGACCTTGAGCCTTCTTGAACGGGCAAGTCTATGGCAGCACCCAAGGGGCTTGAATTGTCGAGCTTTACCCGTAGATTTTGCAGTGATGGAGTGTCCCCATGAGTGACAGAACACTGAGCCAATCACGGTGCAACTAGAGAACATTACCAACCCCTACGCTCCGTATTTTCAGCTGGCTGCCCCAACACCACAGAAAGCACTAAGCTAGGCGGAAACACCTGCATTTTGGAGCTGCCTCGCTCAAGAAAGCAAAAAATAGACTACATTTGTATGCAGCTTTTTTTGTATGCAGCTTTATAATTCTATATTTTTTTTACATTGTTTGCAAACTGATATGTCACTAATGCCAAAATAACATGCAAAACAGGCCCCCCAAAAAACTTTTTTTTTTTTTTTGCTAAACAGGTGGGGCTCAAAACAGGTGTGGCTGCTCACCTGCCCTGAATGACGCGTCGCCAATGAATTTGCTCATCATTATTTCTATATAGCCTAAACCAAGGCTCTCAAATCCTGTTCCCAATGAGCTATCATCCTGTAGGTTTTCCCTCCAACCCTAGTCTAGCACACATGATTCTAATAGCCTACCCTAATTAGCTGGTTGATAAACTGAACCAGGTTAGTTAAAACTGGGGTTGGAGCAGGATAGTAGCTCTCCAGGAACAGGGTTTGAGACCCCTGGGCCCTACCACAAAAAGATCCGATTTGACAGCTCACTGTTACACCTCCAACACCACAAAAACATCAGCTACCCAGCAGCATACCACGCTGCATTCCACTGCTGGCTTGTTTCTGAAGGTAAGAAGGGTTGGTCCCTGGATGGGAGACCAGATGCTGCTGGAGGTGGTGTTGGAGGGCCAGTAGGAGGCACCCTTTCCTCTGGTCTAAAAAATTATATCCCAGGCCAGTGATTGGGGATATTGCCCTGTGTAGGGTGATGTCTTTCAGATGGGATGTTAAATGGGTGTCCTGACTCTCTGTGGTCACTAAAGATCCCATGGCACTTATTGTAAGAGTAGGGGTGTTAACCCTGGTGTCCTGGCTAAATTCCCAATCTGGGCCCCATACCATCATGGTCACCTAAACATCCCCAGTTTACAATTGGCTCATTCATCTCCCCTGTAACTATTCCCCAGGTTGTTGCTGTAATTGAGGATGTGTTCTCAGTTGACTTACCTGGTAAAATAAGGATTAAATAAATAAAATATTTTTTAAAAGCTACATGGGTGCTGGTTAATGCTTGACCTAATTGAATCTAGGCTACTGCTTTGGAGGTTATGCTTTTCGTTTGAATAAGAAAGTTTTATGTCAACTTAAGTTCAGTAAAACCATGTCAAACTGGTAAAAAAAAGTAACCCACATTAGTATTTATTTTATTTTATTGTTAAACACCTCACCTGTAGTGTTGGCCTACACATTTGTTGTAATAACTGCCACAAGTGAATAAAGGTAATAAAGTTATTTCTTCTACTATATTATTTTAGCCATCTTCTTGGACAAAGAGGGGAGTTCGGCAGGGGTTCTCGAGGAGGACAAGGTTGTTGCCTCGCAGGCTGTTCTATTCGCCATAGGGAGAGAAGCTCTGATCTCTGAACCTCTTCTAAACAAATATACTGTCGCCAGTGAACTGTATTCTGATTATGTGATATGTTTATACCCAGTAACTTCAGAAAAAAGCTCATTGTATTGACTTTAGTCACACTTTTTTTTGTTTCGGTTCGCTAGCAACACGCATCATACGCGGAAGCACATGCCTCCCAGGCGGTAGTTCGGTTAGACCCTCTTCAGTGATTGAGATTCCACATAACCATGACTGCATTTGAATGTCGTGAAATAGGGCAGAAATGCAGTCTTGCAGCAAAGAAACATCTAAGCACTTTATAAAGGCACAGATCTGATGAAAATCATATTATGTTTAATAGTCGTGGTTGGATTTTTATAATGATTAGAACCTATTGTCAAATATGCTCATGTATAATATTTAAATGGTTATGACTTTAATTTAAAAGATAATTCAAACAGATTGCCAATGCAAGTAATTACTGGGTTAGTTTCATCGCATATTCCATAATATATATCCCATATTGGAGACTCAATGAAAGTTTAACATGCTGTTTCCATTATGTAGCCTACCATTTTGAAAATACACATACATCACACACGTAATAATGACATTTATCCCATAAAGGACCGTTTCAAATATTTAGTCAGCAAACTCAATGTATTTATGTCTTACAACTACTCAATCAGTCAAATGTATTTTATAAAGCCCTTTTTACATCCGCATTTGTCACAAAGTGCTTATACAGATACCAAGCCTAAAAGCCCAAAGAGCAAGCAATGCAGATGAAGAAGCACAGTGGCAGGAGCCTAAGAAGAAACCTAGAGGGTGGCCAGTCCTCTTCTGACTACGCCAGGTGGAGATTACAACAGTACATGGCCATTGAGGGCAGATCGTTCGTCAACATGTTCAAATCAGCAGGGTCAAATAATAATAGCAGTGGTTATAGAAGGTGCAACAGGTCAGCTTCTCAGGAGTACAGTGCATTCGTAAAGTATTCAGACCCCTTGACTTTTTTGTTACGTTACAGCCTTATACTAAAATTGATTAAATTAGACCCTTTGCTATGAGGCTCGAAAATGAGCTCAGGTGCATCCTGTTTCCATTGATCATCTTTGAGATGTTTCTACAACTTGATTGGAGTTCACCTGTGGTAAATTCAATTGATTGGAAATGATTTGGATAGGCACACCTGTCAGTGCATGCCAGAGCAAAAAGCAAGCCATGAGTTTGAAGGAATTGTCCGTAGAGCTCCGAGACAGAATTGATTTGAGTCACAGATCTGGGGAAGGGTACCAAAAAATGTCTACAGCATTGAAAGTCCCCAAGAACACAGTGGCCTCCATCAATCTTAAATGGAAGAAGTTTGGAACCAACAAGACTCTTCCTAGAGCTGGCCGCCCGGCCAAACCGAGCAATCGGGGGAGATGGGCCTTGGTCAGGGAGGTGACCAAGAACCCGATGGTCACTCTCATAGAGCTCTAGAGTTCCTCTGTGGAGATGGGAGAACCATCCAGAAGGACAACCATCTCTGCAGCACTCACCAATTAGGCCTTTATTGTAGAGTGGCCAAACGGAAGCCACTCCTCAGTAAAAGGCACATGACACATCACCCTTCCTTCCCCTGCCTCCCCTGCCTCCCCTCAATTTATCTCGCCCCTCCCCCCACATCCCCAGCCAGTGTCTCTCCCAGTGTATCCTACTCCTACAGCTCTGTCCTGTAGAGCTACACCCTCACCCCTCAGAGGTGGCAGGTAGGTATGACACACACACATACACATCAACAAACACACCAAATATTATACACACAAACAACGTCTCTCTCTCTCTCTCTGTGTCAGACACCAGCTCTGCACCGTGTGGAAGAGTACAACAGGGAGGATCCAGGGAAAGAGGAGAAGAAAGCGGGAGAGTAGATGATAGGGGGAAGAAGAGAGGAGGTGAAGAGAACAGTGACAGTCTTATTCTGCCCTGTGTAGAAGAGACTCCGGGGTCACAACCCCTACCCACCAAGCCTCATTCTCCTCAGCATGACAGTACAGCCACAGAGAGAGGTGGGTGCAGCATTTGACACATAATAAAGCAGTGCCTTGAATTGGAATATCTTTTCTACGATGGAAATTATGACCAAGGAAAAATGTGAAGCTTTAGCCTGTCTTTGCCGTGTGCTCACCATGTCAGGATGTTTGTGTGTGTGTGTGTGTGTGTGTGTGTGTGTGTGTGTGTGTGTGTGTGTGTGTGTGTGTGTGTGTGTGTGTGTGTGTGTGTGTGTGTGTGTGTGTGTGTGTGTGTGTGTGTGTGTGTGTGAGAGCCTGTCTTTGCTGTGTGCTCACCATTTCAGGATGTTTTGTGTGTGTGTGTGTGTGTGTGTGTGTGTGTGTGTGTGTGTGTGTGTGTGTGTGTGTGTGTGTGTGTGTGTGTGTGTGTGTGTGTGTGTGTGTGTGTGTGTGTGTGTGTGTGTGTGTGTGTGTGTGTGTGTGTGTGTGTGTGTGTGTTAGGAGGAGCGAGAAGGGCAAATTATTGTCTGAGCAGGGTGGACAGACATCGGGCCAAAAAAGACACACTGAAGGTTGGACCCAATTATCATACTTTACCATATGAGGATGTCACAGCCTTCTTGATGAGCGGTTGTTGTTGTTCTTGTGTGTTTTTGGTCATTGATGCTGTTGTTTGTGAGCAGAAAAGAGAGAAAGTCTTTAGGAGAAGTGCCTCGTGGTCCTCTGAGGAGAGACAGGTAGGAGAGGGAAAAAAGGAGGAGAGGGAAGTGAAGGGGAAGAGCGGAGTTGTCTAGCCCCAGACTGTCCTGACTCCTCATCCACATTCCCAGCACTAGCAGCACTATGAACAGGAGGGCTGGACGCCAGGACATCAACTACCAGGTACACTTCTATTCTGGCTTTAGTTTAACTTCTGTTAATCACTCAGGCGGTGTCACACGAAGGCCCGAAAAATTGCCAAAGACTTCAGCCACCCAAGCCATAAACTTTTCACTCTGCTACTGTCCGACAAACGATACCGGAGCATTGGCATTCAGACCAACAGGCTCCGAAACAGCTTCTACCGCCAAGCCATAAGGCTGCTAAATTGTTTATCAAATGGTTACCCAGTCTATCTGCGTTGACCCTATCGTGCAGTGACTTTCTGTACACTCACAATACTATAAATACACTCACACACAAAAAACTAAAAGTCTCACACCCCCCCACACACACACTCACACACACTACATATGCATACACACACACACATACTGACGCCAAAAACACACACATTATATACACACACTTTCACACATCATATGCTGCTTCTACTCTGTTCTTTATTTTACTCGTATTATTATCTACCTGGATGTCTAGTCACTTTACCCTGCCTTTATGTACAGTGCCTTCAGAAAGTACTCACACCCCTTGACCTTTTCCATATTTTGTTGTTACAGCTGGAAATCGATTAAATTGAGATTTTGTGTCACAATACCCCATAATGTCAAAGTGGAATTATGTTTTTAGAAATGTTGACAAATTAATTCAAAGCTAAAATATCTTGAGTTAATAAGTATTCAACCATTATGTTATGGCAAGTCTAAATACTGTAAGTTCAGTAAAAATGTGCTTAAGTCACATAATACGATAGTAACACTATAGCAATAACAGTGTTTAACATGATTTGTATATGAATACCCCACCTCTGTACCCCACACATACAGTACAATGATCTGTAAGGTCCCTCACTCAAGTAGTGAATTCCAAGCACCGATTAAAGCACAAAGACCAGGGAAGATTCCCAGTGGTTCGCAAAGGGCACCTATTGGTAGATAGGTAAAAAAAGCAGACATTGAATATCCCTTTGAGCATGGTGCAGTTAATAATTACACTTTGGATGGTGTATCAATACACCCAGTCACTACAAAGATACAGGCGCCCTTCCTAATTCAGTCGCCGGAGAGGAAGATAACCACTCAGGGAGTGGTTATTTTAAAACAGTTAGAGTTTAGTGGCTGTGATAGGAGATAACCGGGGATGGATCAGCAACATTGTAGTTACTCCACAATACTTACCTAAACGACAGCGTGAAAAGAAGGAAACCTGTACAGAATAAAAATATTCCAAAACATGCATCCTGTTTGCAATAATGCACTAAAGTAATATGGGGCAAACTTTTTGTCCTGAATACAAAGCGTTATGTTTGGGCCAAATTCAACACAACATATCACTGAGTACCACTCTTCATATTTTCAAGCATGGTGGTGGCTGCATCATGGTGTGGGTATGCTCGTCATCGGCAAGGACTAGCGATTTTGGGGGAGGGGATAAAAAGAAACGGAATAGAGCTAAGCAGAGGCAAAATCCTAGAGGAAAACTTGGTTCAGTCTGCTTTCCAACAGTCAGCAGGAGACAAATTCACCTTTCAGCAGGACAATAACCTAAAACAAAAGGCCAAATATACACTAGAGTTGCTTACCAAGATGACATTGAATGTTTCTGAGTGGCCTAGTTACAGTTTTGACTTGAAAATCGATGGCAAGACTTGAAAATGGCTGTCGAGCAATGATCAACAACGCTGCATGACCAAAAGTATGTGGGCACCTGCTCGTCGAACATCTCATTCCAAAATCAGGGGCATTAATATGGAGTTGGCCCCCCTTGGCTGCCACAACAGCCTCCACTCTTCTGGGAAGGCTTTCCACTAGATGTTGGAACATTGCTACGGGGACTTGCTTCCATTCAGCCAGAAGAGCATTGTGTCCCACCACCCGCCAACCCCTCTTTTTACGCTACTGCTACTCTCTGTTCATCATATATGCATTGTCACTTTAACCATACCTACATGTACATACTACCTCAATAAGCCTGACTAACCGGTGTCTGTATATAGCCTTGCTACTGTTATTTTCAAATGTCTTTTTACTGTTGTTTTATTTCTTTACTTACCTACACACACACACACATACCTTTTTTTGGCACTATTGGTAAGTAAGCATTTCACTGTAAGGTCTACACCTGTTGTATTCGGCGCACGTAACTAATAAACTTTGATTTGATTTGACTCTGACGTTTGACATTGCGCATGGTGATCTTAGGCTTGTGTGTGGCTGCTCTGCCATGGAAACCCAATTCATATAGCTCCCAACAAACAGTTATTGTGCTGAAGTTGTTACCGGAGGCAATTTGGAACTCGGTAGTGAGTGTTGCAACCAAGGACAGACAATTTTTACGTCCTACAAGCTTCAGCACTCTGCAGTTCTATTCTGTGAGCTTGTGTGTCCTACCACCTGCCACTAAGCCATTGTTGCTCTTCTACGTTTACAATTCACAATAACAGCACTTACAGTTGACCAGGGCAGCTCTAGCAGGGCAGAAATTTGACGAACTGACTTGTTGGAAAGGTGGCATCCTATGATGGTGCCACATTGAAAGTCACTGAGCTCTTCATTAAGGCCATTCTACTGCCAATGTTTGTCTTTGGAGATTGCATGGCTGTGTGCTCAGTTTTATACACCCGTCAGCAACGGGTGTGGCTAAAACTGCCAAATCCACTAATTTGAAAGGTTGTCCCAATACTTTTGTATATATAGTGTATTAGTTTTATTTTCCATTAAATAAATAAACATTTACATTACAGTGTATTTTGTGTAGATCATTGACAAAAAAAATGACTCCCACTTTGTATCACAACAAAATGTGGAAAAAGTCAAGGGGTGTGAATACTGTACCTTCTGAAGGCACTGTACAGATATACCTTAAATACCTTTTACCCCTGCAGTGATTTGGTACTGGTACTCCCTGTATATAGCTTCATTCTTGTGTGTTTTATTCCTCATGTTTCTATTACGTTTGTCTTATTCTTAAGGGGATAGTTCACCCAAATTACAAAATTACATATTGGTTTCCTTACCCTATAAGCCACGTCAAACTCATTCCACGGAGGGCCAAGTTTTTGCAGGTTTTCGCTCCTCCCTTGTAGTTGATTGATGAATTAAGGTCACTGATTAGTAAGGAAGTCTCCTCACCTGGTTGTCTTAATTGAAAGGAAAAACAAAAAACCCACAGACACTCGGCCCTCCTTGGAATGAGTTTGACACCCCTGCTGGAAGAAGTCTATGGACACGGTATGACAGCAATCCATGCTTTGGTTTAGTTTCCCTGGCATTATTTCCAAATGCTAATGTTTTAGACTAAAGCATGGATTGCTGTCATATGTTGGACATTGATTTCCTTTCCCTGTAAGCAGTCTGTGTCATTTTGTAATTTGGGTGAACAATCCTTTTAACTCTGCATCATTGGGCAGGGTTCTTAAGCAAGCAATTCATGGTCAAGTATTGATTGGGAACTTGTTTATGGAGGAATGTAACTTTTTTGGGGGGGTGATTTGTGATGCTTTACTTGTGCTTCCCATGACTGTGTTTTTGTATTTTAATGTGTATACATACATACATACAGTGTGTTCAAAAGTATACAGACCCATTGACTTTTCCCACATTTTGTTACATTACAGCCTAATTCTAAAATGGATTAATTAAATACAAATCCTCAGCAATCTACACACAATACCCCATAATGACGTAGCGAAAACCGTAAAAAAAATATATATATATAAATATTTATAAATAATATTTAATATTTATTTATACTTATTTACATAAGTATTCAGACCCTTTGCTATGAGACTCGAAATTGAGCTTAGGTGCATCTTGTTTCCATTGATCATTCTTGAGATGTTTCTACAACTTTATTGCAGTCCACATGTGGTAAATTCAATTGATTGGACATGATTTGGAAAGGCACACACCTGTCTATACAAGGTCCGACAGTTGACAGTGCGTGTCAGAGCAAAAACCAAGCCATGAGGTCGAACGAATTGTCCGTAGAGCGCCGAGACAGGATTGTGTCGAGGCACAGATCTGGGGAAGGATACCAAAAAATTTCCTCTAGCATTGAAGGTCCCCAAGAACACAGTGGCCCCTCCATCATTCTTAAATGGAAGAAGTTTGGAACCACCAAGACTTCCTAGAGCTGGCCACCCGGCCAAACTGAGCAATCGGGATGGTCACTCTGACAGAGCTCTAGAGTTCCTCTGTGGAGATGGGAGAACCTTCCAGAAGGACAACCATCTCTGCAGCGCTACATCAATAAGGCCTTTATGGTAGAATGGCCAGACGGAAGCCACTACTCAGTAAAAGTCACATGACAGCCCGCTTGGAGTTTGCCAAAAGGTACCTAAAGACTCTCAGACCATGAGAAACAAGATTCTCTGGTCTGATGGAACCAAGATTGAACTCTTTGGCCTGAATGTCAAGCATCACGTCTGGAGGTAACCTAGCACCATCCCTACGGTGAAGCATGGTGGTGGCAGCATCATGCTGTGGGGATGTTTTTCAGGGGCAGGTACTGGGAGACTAGTCAGGATCGAGGGAAAGATGAACGGAACAAAGTAGAGAGATCCTTGATGAAAACCTGCTTCAGAGTGCTCAAGACCTCAGACTGGGGAAAAGGTTCACCTTCCAATAGGATAACAACCCTAGACAGCACAGAAGTGGCTTTGGGACAAGTCTCGGAATGTCCTTGAGTGTCGCAGCCAGAGCCCGGACTTGAACCCAATCGAACATCGCTGGAGGAACCTGAAAATAGCTGATCAGTGTTGTTCCCCCATCCAACTTGACAGAGCTTGAGAGGATCTGCAGAGAAGAATGGGAGAAACTCCCCAAATACAGGTGTGCCAAGCTTGTAGCGTCATACCCAAGAAGACAAGGGTCTGAATATTTATGTAAATGTGATATTTCAGTTCTTTATTTTTAATAAATTAGCTACAATTTCTAAAAAAACGTTTTTTGCTTTGTCATTATGGGGTATTGTGTGTAGATTGATGAGGGAAAAAAACAATTTAATGAATTTTTGAATGAGGAACCTAACAAAATGTAGAAAAGGTCAAGGGGTCTGAATACTTTCCGAATGCATGTATATATATGTATATTTTGTGTACAATGTGTATATTTGTGTTGTATTGTGCAGGACACACTTGAAAAAGAGACCTAGATCTCAATGTCTTCCCTGGTAAAATAAATAAAAAGTCAACACCTGTTGTATTCGGTACGTGACAAACGTTGAATTAGATTTGACGAGGGTATTTTTATTTTACGAGGTAAGTTGACTGAGAAGACATTATAATTTACAGTAATAACCTGGGGAATAGTTACAGGGGAGAGGGGGGATGAATGAGCCAATTGTAAGCTGGGGATGACCGTCATGGTATGGGGTCCAGTTTGGGAATGTAGCCAGGACACCAGGGTTAACACCCCTACTCTTACGATAAGTGCCATGGGATCTTTAGTGACCACAGAAAGTCAGGACACCAGTTTAACGTTCCATCCGATAGACGGCACCCTACACAGGGCAATGTCCCCAATCACTGCCCTGGGACAATGGGATATTTGTTTTTAGAGCAGAAAGGGTGCCTCCTACTGGCCCTCCAACACCACTTCCAGCAGCTCCTGGTCTCCCATCCAGGGACCAACCCTGCTTACCTTCAGAAGCAAGCCAGCAGTGGGATAGCGGGTGGATTGCAACACAGTGAAGCCGTTTTCAGTCTCTCAGCCTTTTGACAAATGGCATCTGTCTGCCATTCTCTCCTCAGGTATAACTGACAACTATCTGACCTTGGGTCCGGAAGAACTCCTGGCCCTATTTATACATAAACGTGTGTGTTGAGTGAGAGATATTATATGCACAAACCAAAGGTGGCCTTGGTTGGACTTGTAAGGCAATCTTTATTGCATATGAATGACAGGACCTGACATTGCCTCCCTTCAATTTTGACATGTATCTGGGCTGTGTGTATAAGACAGTGATAAAACCAGTTTACAGTACATGGCGTTGATCTGCGGGGCTCCTCTGTTAGTCTGCCATGATGTTCAATATAAACCCCTTTTGTAACATAAGTGTTGTCTGTTGAAAGCTCCTCACAGTCTTCCAATATAAAGAATACTAGGTAACACTTTACTTAAAGCACTTTACATTCGGTAGATGACCAATATGACTGTGCCATACCATAGACTAAAACCAGCTGTAATAACTCATTATGACACCTCATATGTCAGTGTTATGACTGTGTTACGCAGGCCTTATGACTGAGGTTCAAGCAAAGTGTTACTGAACAGAACAGAGCCTGATCAACCTGGGCTTTTCCTTCACACATGAACAGTTTCATACAACTTTATATATGACACATGGTTTCCAGACTATAAACATTGCGGTCGTAAAACAGTTAAAAGTTATTGGTTCACCTGGCATACAGAAGCACTTCATAGGGCCCCTGAAGAGTAGGCTATACACTTCAGGGGCCCTAGAGTGTTCCTCTTCACACAGGTCTGCACTATCTGTACCTGAGGCAGATCATACAGATTTTAACTAACTACAAGCGACATCTATATAGCAGCAAAAAAATGCCTTTCGGAGCACAAACAAGGAGACGCGAGGAAACCAACGGTCGGACTTACTAGACCATTGCATGTGCTCAAAGTTTGCACCTGTTATTTCCCACAGATAATATAAAACATTAAGGGTGAACAGAAGGTAAAACAAAGAATAAGAGAACGATAAAATTACAAAAAAAATTGGTTAGATAATTTCATGTTTCTAGGCATTTGTCGTTTTATTTCTTTGTGAAAACAACAGGTGCAAACGGGCACTGGTGAAAGTTCAGTAAATCCTGTGTGTTGACCCTCTGTACAGACAGATTGCAGATATGTCACTCCTACACATGAAATGTACATTGAATTTCCCCAGATGATTCCTGTATGGAAACATCAATCTTAACGATACAGTTGATCCTCATATGGTGACGTTTTGTTCTGACAAAACAGACTTCAATGCCTGAACAAGCCTAACACTCAGCGCCTTGAGGGATGGATCCATGGAGGACCGGAACACGCCAAAACCAACCTCTTTCACACAGCCAGATTATATTCATCCAGGAGTAGGTTTCATTATTGATTTAAGATCTAAAAACGTGACTTCATGAACATAGATGGCATACTTCTGGCCAACAGTCGGAGACTGAAGCTTAGTTAAGTCCAGGACTATTTCAAGAAGCTATGTCCATGAAACCAAATCATCTCGAGTGCAATTTAGTCCAATGGTAGGGTTTAACGTGGGTCAGTGAAACCAACTGATCTGCTTTGGAGACTTAAGCCCCACATCCCAAATGTACCTCTACCTTCTATAGTAGAGGCTAGGGGTCTATTTGGGAATGGGATTCTGTCCCTTGCAGAGAGGCTGTTTAAAATGTTGCTGGAGGGGATTCCAATTAACATCTGTTGCTTTTTTTGTTTGTTTATGGTTTCCCTCTCTACCAATAAAAGCCCAGTCCAGCACAAGCAAGGGATGTGGCCTAGCCCCACTCTATTAGGTCCTCACGGCAACAGGCACAGCCTGTCCAATGGCAAGCACAATGGGTAGAACTTTCTCACCTCTCTCTCAAAACTAGGTTCACGTTCAAGATCACAACACAGTAACGTTTCTTCAAAGCTACTTGGCAACGTGGAAAGTGTATCCACTTCCGCCCCCCCCTCCCTCTTTCTTTCCATCTTTCCCCGTCTCACAACGTGCAATCCATTTCATTCTATTCAGCCAAACAAATTCACGTTCCTGATCCTTTTACAGTGGCCGGGCGATTTAGAATACCCAACGCCACTCCCCATATTCGGATCAATTCTGCTCCAGGATTGGCCAGCGGGCCTGTCAGTCATGTTCATCAGCCCGTCAGTAGGAGGAGATTGAGGAGGCGGGCTGAAGAGAGCCAGAGGAGTTGGAGCGTCTCATGTGAGGGAGAAGGTACGTGTCAGTGCCCAGCTGGTGAACGTCAAATCGATCCTCCTTACGGTAGGCCAGACAGCGTCGGATAAACGCCTGACACACAGAGAGAGAGGGATGTTAGTTTATGGAATAAGGATCTGCTTATCAAGCTTTGTCTGTACTAGTCACATTCAGACATGTCCTGACGATTGTACATTTCAAAGTCAACCAATATGTGTACAATTCAGAGGAACACTGAGTATTATTCACCTTGGCTTGCTGGCCTGTGCGTGTCTCACCTAGGGCCGTTGCGGTCACGAAATTTCATCAGCCGGTGATTGTCAAGCAAATAACTGGTCGGTCTCACGGTAATTGACCGTTAATTAACATAAACACGTTTAGCATCTCCTGGCTTCCACAGACTACAAACCATTTTAAAAAGTCTAATAAATCCATGTAATTTAGCCTACACCTTCACAATAAAGCCAGTATTAATTTTAGACAAGTCAAAAGAAGCACGATGAAGAAAATGTAGTCTATTTCAGAAGAACAGTTGTCCCTATGTTAGGCTCTGATCTGGCTATGCCAAATGGCTGTGGGCTACACTAGTTCATTTAGCAGTCAAGAATCTCTTAGAATTCCGTGGCATTATTTTACAGTATGAAGAACACAATTGAAAACAGCTGAATAAAATAGAAAGGATATATTCTCTAAACGACTTGAGTGCGCACATGCGGTTATTCTGTGTTGAGCGGTTAATGTAACTTTAGTTGTTCTACAAACGTTGGGCTATAAGTTTTGATTTTTAATACATTGTAAGGCTGCATGATGAGACTAATGATGATTTGAAAAAAGTCGCTTGAAATGCATGAGCTCGGCTTTGTTTTTTGCGCAGGCTGTAACACACTTCATCAGTCTCATTCATAATTTGACAAGCTTGTAAATGCCTCGAATTTCACGGCGGCATCCCCTTTGTGGCCATAATGAACCCTAGTGCTGCGTTGTGCCCTTCTCCCCAAGTGTGCTGCGCAATCCTCAATCTCTCACTCGGCGCTCAGTCACGTGATCTGGTCTTTTACACAGGCTACAAGTGAAGACAGACACATCAGAGATGCAACTGCGCGTGTCCTTATCCAATTCCGAATTGCATATTGAAGATATTGGAAAAGCTGTCCACATTTACTTTTCGTCAGCCAACAAGATGAGTAGGCCTAATGAACAGGAAAAGCACTAGCCTATGTCAATCTACTATCCCCCATAGTACAAAAGTCGACCTATTCTATGCGAGAAATAAATATTCCAAACAGTCTGGGACAGTTGTGGGATGCGATAGATCGCAAATTAATACAACCACTGGCATCAAAAAAAAAACTTGCTTAATGCAATGTGGCTGACGCAAGAGATCAGAACGTTTAGCTTCAAATGTTGATAAACTATTAGGCTATTTCTTCACAGTATAAGCGCAGCAATGCACACATGGCAGAAGGCTATAAGCGCAAATGTTCCATTAGCAGAAAACAACATTATCAAAAGTGACCGCAAATGCGATTATGCATGTCATGCTTTTATCCTCCCCAAACTTGAAACTCACGTGCTGCTTACATTTGCATTGATATCAGAGTGATTAGAGGGACAATAGAGTGCCGAGTACCAGGCAGTTAGCAAGTTTGGTAGGCTACTAATGACCATCAGAGCTTGGAGAAGCCTAATTACCGTGACTAAAACGGTCATGTGGAATTTGACTGCCTTCATGACTCGTAACTGCCAGTGTGGCGGTGATACGGTCACCGCAACAGCCCTAGTCCTCACCTTGGCCTCTGTGCTGGCCTGGGGCTTGGCAGGGAACTGAACCTCAGTGGCTTTGAGGATGGTGTTCTCCTGAAGAATATCCTGCTGAGACTGGTTGTGGCCAAACGGCTGCAGGAACACACACACACACACAAACCAATGTTACACAAAAAAAACACAACATACACCAATAGGGTCAGGTGTTCGCACCGTCAGAAGAGTGCCACTTCAAAAGGGGCCATAATAAGTGGGCTTACCTTCCGTCCATAGAGGCACTGGAAGAAGATGACCCCGACCGACCAGACGTCCACCTTGTTAGAGATCTTAGGAGGCTCCTTGCCCACCACAAAACACTCTGGGGGAAGGTACCTGGACAAGAGGGATGGGAAAACATGAAGGCAATATACCCAAGAAAACACCTAATATAACTGTTTGTGTGATGTGTCTCACCAGTATGTGCCAGCTCCCTGTGAGGTGAGGTCCATGCCGTCCACTCCATAGTTGTCATCGTCCATGATCTTAGACAGCCCAAAGTCTGTGATCTTTATCTCTCCACACGCGGTCCCATCCACCAGCAAGATGTTACCTACACAAACAGCAGTGTGTGAGTTGAGCGTGTGTCTGTATTACATACACAAACATGAGTCTGTGTGTGTGTGTGTGTGTACCTGGTTTGAGGTCGTAGTGTATGATGGGGGGTTTGATCTCGTTGAGGTATCGCAGGGCGTTGACTATCTGCATGACGATGGACCGCGCCTCCTTCTCGGACATCAGCTTGTTCTGTTTCAGATAGAAGTCCAGGTCGTTCCCCTCACAGAACTCTAAAACTGTACAGAACCTATAGGAGGGCAGACAGAGAGAGAGAGAGAGAAAGAGAGACGACAATGGACTCCATTAACTATCAACTAAAAGGCATCTCAACGGACTAAAATTCCCTCCACATCTCCTCTCTTTTATCGGCACTGATGTGAAAGAACTGAACTAGGTTTGGGGTAAAAAGCAACTTACGTGTCTGTATCCAGGGAGAAGTAGTCGTAGAGTTTGACTATTCTGGGATGGTCCAGCTGTTTGTGTATCCGATACTCTCTACAGGCATGTCTGGGACAGGAAACAATATTGTGTGTTTGTAAGTCTGGTCAAATAATGTTTACAAATGGTACAATGTGGGTTGTAAATTCTGCGTCTCATAACATTGCCTCGTCAGAGCAGATGGGACATACTTGTGATAGTTCTCCTTCTTTTCCTCTCTCCAGTTCTTGTTGAGCTGGTGGATTTTAACAGCTGCATAGCGCTGCTCAAACAGGTCAAAGGCCTGAAGACACACATCAGAAGCACAGGTAGAGTATGGATCTAGAATCTGTTAATAATCATTCCCAAGCACATACTAGTAGTCAATCTGTACCTTATAGACCTCACTGAAGCCTCCTCTGCCCAGCAGATGCAGCAGCAGGTACCTCTCGTTCAGAGTGGGGTGGTCTTTAAACCTGACAGAGATACAGCACAAGCTGAACCATTTTCTTCATACAACATATAGGGTTTATTTACCCAAATGACCCCTACAAGAACTTCCTCTTACAAATACCTAGAAAGTGGTCTATGAACTGGCCAGTTAGCAACACTATAGCTACTGGCCTACGGGTAGGTATGTCCCAGGGATGGGTTTTGCACCGGGGCACAGTGGAGAGGTTAGGTGTTCCTATATGATTGTGTCTTCCTGTCCTGTACTTACGACGAGCTGTCCTCGTTGTTGATCCTCTTCAGCTCTCTGATGTGGAGGTTCCTCACCCGCTCTAACCGCTCCAGCTCTGCCTGGATCTCAGCCTCCTCCTGAGAGACAGTCACTCAGTCAATCGTATTCATTTTGGGATTGGGACCATAGTGCTTTTTTTTTTTTTTTTTTTTTACAAACGTGTTTGTGTTCATATTGACTCGGACCTTCTTCAGGTGTCCCAGGCGAAGCTTGAAGATCTCCTCCTGCTCGTGATACTCAGCCAGAGTCAACCTAACAAATGGTTGATTTAAAGTCACTGCACCAACATCGCAACAGTGTGAGTGTGTATCAGTGGTGGAAAAAGTACACAATTTTCAAACTTGAGTAAAAGTAAAGATACTTAATAGAAAATGACTCACGTAAAAGTGAAAGTCACCCAGTTAAAAACCCACTTGAGTAAAAGTCTAAAAGTACTTGGTTTTAAATATACTTAAGTATCAAAAGTAAATGTAATTGCTTAAAATATACTTAAGTATTAAAAGTAAAAGTATAAATAATTTTAACTTCCTTATACTAAGCAAACCAGATGGCACCATTAATTTTATTTTTTTAAGTTACGGATAGCCAGGGGCACGCTCCAACACTGACATTTACAAATGAGTCCGCCAGATCAGAGCCAGTAGGGATGACCAGGAATGTTCTGTTGATAAGTGTGTGAATTAGACAATTTTCCTGTCCTGCTAAGCATTCAAAATGTAACGAGTACATTTGGGTGTCAGGGAAAATGTATGGAGTAGAAAGTACATTATTTTCTTTAGGAATGTAGTGAAGTAAAAGTAGCCAAAAATATAAATAGTAAAGTGATGTACAGATACCCCAGAAAAACTACTTAGGTAAAAATACTTAAGGACTACTTAAGTACATTACACCACTGGTGTGTATGCATCTGTCCATACACATGCATACTTGTATGTACTAGTGTGTGTGTGTGTACACTTACATCTGGGGCAGGGAGGGTTTGAGGAAGGGGTCGGGGTCATTGCCGTTGACGACCTTGGTCTTGCGTTGTTTGGGTTCAGAGGTGGTTGCTAGGGAGAGGGAGGGGGATGAGGGATTGGGGGGCTTCCTCTTGGCCAGCAGCTTCCTCTGACGCTCTATCTCCTCTCTCTGCTGATTGATACCCTCCTGCTGCCTATACGGAGAAGAGGGTTATTACGCTTTTTAGAAGGTAATAAGGTCAATCCACGGATAATTGTTATCGTTTCATTATTCTCTGGAGAGCACCCCCCCCCCACCAAATATCTTGGGGAATTTTAACCGTTAATTGGTTAACCCGCCAAAAATACATTTGAAATAATGTAATGGAATTAAATATGTATCTTATCACACCATACAATTATTTTATAAAGACATTGAAACCAGCATTCCTCTACTGTTCTATTTGTTTGCATATCAACGTTGTTTCGTTGTCAAGAAGCCAAACGCACAATCCTAATCTGAGATTCCCCCGCTTTCAAAGTTTCTAAACAGACAGGGTTCTACACTAACTCTTTCCAATGGTGGCACAAGCACATGATTTGGTCGGCACCAATTTGTTTCTAAAAAGATATGTATACTTGATCATGGCCTGGCCTGTCCCATAACGTGCCTGCCTGCCTTCCATACAGAACCAGGCTAATAATGGACTAGCCATCTTTTAAATTAGCATGCCCGTGTTCTTAAATTGATTTGGATAGATTTACTCTAAGTGCAAAATGTATTTATTGAGCCCCCAAACTCAACTCTGGACATCGAAGCCAGTTCCACTGCTTGTTTTCATTGTTCCACTTTAATCACGGACTGACTTAGACATGGGACACCAGGTGGGTGCAATTAATTAATCAGGTAGAACAGCAATCCAGCAGGCTCCGGACCTTGTAGGGCAGGGTTCCCCAACTGGCAAGTGATTTTATTTGGCCCCCAAAGTTTGAGTGTAAAAACACCAGTAAATCATCTCCAAGTGATTTTAATTTCAGAAATCTGTTCCAAAGTATTCTCACGCATAATAGAGTGATGTGTGTCTGAAATGTTTTAGTTAAATATTATATCTGTTTGGGCTTCTTGCGGTCAATTTGCAGTCTACAAATTTTCTGCACTTTTTTTCCAGCCCCCTGACCATCTGCTCAAAAAAAAAAAAAAGTCCCGCAGCTGAATCCTGTTGATGATCCCTGCTATGTGATGAACACCCCTGCTCTAGAGGGTAGAATTTGAAAAAATATATACTTCATAGCAAAACATTACCGCGGCAAAAACAAAGTGGGGAGAACAGTGATTTCCCCCAGGCCCCCCCCCCCCCCCCCTCAATTTCGTGATATCCAATTGGTCTTCTTCCATCGCTGCAACTCCCCTGCGGACTCGGGAGAGGACGACCGAGAGCCATGCGTCCTCCGAAACACGACCCTGCCAAGCCAAACTGCTTCTTGACACACTGCTCGCTTAATCAGAGGACCATTTTTGTGTATTTACCCTTTAATTTAGGTGCGCACCAGCCAGACTTGAGTTCGGCTGGCAGCGTTTCTGTAGCCATAGGCGGCGCGTTTCAAGTTTGGGGAAGCTAATAACATTTTTTTTAATATATTTTTTTTTGCATTCCATGCATCATCGCATTTGTAGGCTTATTTAAGATGGCCTACTATTCCTAACGCGATGAGTAGATTGATAGTCATAATTTATGCAAATAATATAACTCAATGACTGCTCGCAAAAAAATACAGTTCAATGCATGGCTGAGCGTGTAGTGGCGTAGAATAGGCCAAGGCTATCTCTTGGCCTGATATAAACACATTTCATACAATTCTACTAACTACACCATCGGTACTCAAGTACCATTTGTGAAGGTCCAATCACCTAGGTGGCAAAGGTCGGAGTGGATATTGTCATTTATCGGCGTAGTAACAACCCCACCGTGGGAAGATTTTCCCCAAATAAAAAAATTACGTGACCAGGTAAAAAAAAAGTGTAATAATCACCCTTACGACCACTAAAACACTTGTGTCACACTGCCAAGTCAAACGGTCTCAAACGCAACTGTTTTGGTCACAGTATGGAGCCAAGAACAGATGTTCATCGCTGTCAGATTTGGAACCGCTCGCATAAGGTGCACTGTTTAGAACTGTGTTTTCATGCTAATTGCATTTTGGCAAATGTCTGAAATGTTTTACATTGGCTGCTTCATTACAGTAGTTGTATGTTCAATGACATAGCCGTTTGAATGTGAGTCGATTGGCTTGCTACTGTTGCATGTTTCAATGAAGCTTTTAAATGAAAAATGTCTGTTTCTTGTATGCACGCAAAGTACTTTCTGTTGGTCGCCTCATACTATTTGGAACAAATTTAACCGCCTGTTAACCGGTTAAAGAGAGTTAGACGGCAGCATGTGCATCCCTAATGTAAATATATGTTGTTTGGTGAAGTGTGTGTGTTCTCACTTGACAAGGTTCTGGAATGCGTATCCGTCGGTCCACTGTTCAGTGTAGGAGGCTCCATGTCTTACGGTGGTGAAGTGACCCAGTCTCAGACGGTCCTGCATGCTCTTCTCTCTGCACGACTGTTTCTCCTGGGTGCTCTACAAAAACACACACACACACACGGGTTAACATGCAAATTCATCCCGACACGTCAGTAACAAGCACAAACACAAACTAACTGTGTACCTTCTCGATGAGCAGTTTCTTGCTCATGGTGATGCATTTGTTCAGTCTCTCCTTGTATTTCTCCAGTAGTTTCTGCTGTTCATCTATCTGTCGCCTCAGGTCACAGTTAGCCTACAAGAAAAACGGTCAACGTCAATAGATGATCAATACACAACCTATAAGTATCACCTGTAGTACCCTAACTAGCACGTAAACTCACCCTGAGCAGGTCATCGATGCGGCCTTCTTTCTTCTCCAGGTCCAGACTCTTGTTGCTCTCCAGAGCAGCAAGCTTCAGACCTGTCAACTCCGTCTGGGGAGAGAAAGAAAGAGGAAGGTGTTTGACATATGAGGAGTGAGAGAAGTAGATGTGAGAAGAGTATGAGGAAAGAAAGAGTCTTGTTCCCTGGGCACCGAAGACATGGATGTCAATTATGGCAGCCCCCCCCCCCTCTCTGATTCAGAGAGGTTGGGTTAAATGCTGAAGACACATTTCAGTTGAATGCATTCAGTTGTACAACTGACTAGGTACACACCCTTTCCCTTTCTTACCTGCACACACTTGCTGGCGCAAGCTTTGTAGTTCATCAGGGGATCGCCAAAACACAGACCGGTGGGAGAGGAACTGTTCTGTCGGATCTATAGACAACACACATACAACATTGTTCTAAACAATGTGATAGAACGCCGAAGCCTAAAAATCTCCTACCACGTGGGTGTATACATACGATAGAGCCTGGTGCAGAGTGAGCTCCGTGGTGTGAGTTCTGTGGTGAGCGGAGGACCTGTGGTAGAGCCCTCACTGGACTGGAGCCATTCCCCCCATGGAACTACACACAAAAATAGCAGGGTGCGGAAAAGGAGGTGACATCATCTACATATAGCCCAGCAATAGCAGAGTGCTTCAACAAGGGAAATTCAGACTGTCAGTCAATCACAATCTGCTTAATCAATCATTAACCCCCCCCCCCCCCCCCCAATCAGCTTATCATCACCATGGAGAACTCAGAGTTACATATAAACAACTACATTATAGGACACTCACATCAAAGTAGTCACTGATCTTGGGCCCCCGTGTGGAAGTCTTCCCTGTAGGAGAGGAGAGCCGATAGCCTGGGTTAGCAATGCATAACACAGCGTAGCATATTGTACACAGCATAGCAGATACAGAGGTTAGAACAACTCAGGAACTAGGGGTGTGAACGTTTAAACGAAGTTGGCATCCTTAACGTTAAAAATAATCTCTAACCGAAACAGAAATGTTTTCCCGCCACCCACAAAATTAAAACCACAGTGCAGTTATCACAACATGTTATTTTCCGTGTTATAACCGAACTAGACGATAGGCAATAAAGGCCTGGGGAAAGTTGTGTAATTTAAAGGTAGACTCAGCAATATGAAGTAGATGCAGAAAGTAAACAGCATAGTGGATCAATTTCCACAAAAACTAAAGAGCGTTGAAGCGCGATGCTCAACTTCTCCGCCGTTTTGTTTGGTGCCCTGTCTACCATGCTGTGAACAGCGTGAAGCGAACACGTGCACATGCGCAGATACTGTTTGTGACCGCGTGAGAGCGAAGTGTTGCATCTCGCTCAATATCCTAGCCTATTCATTGATGATAGGCCGTGCTTTACTGAAGTTGCGAGACATTCCAAGCCCAAAAATTGCGGGATACAGCTTTCGATTGCCGATAGATAGGCCTAGTGCACGGTTATGACTGTCTGTCTGGTGGCCGACCTGCCTATACTGTGCCCCTCCTCACTCTTTCCGTCACCCACAAGCTCGCTAAGAAAGATGTGAGTGTTTGTGTTCTCGGAAGTACGGCAAAAAAATCAGTCTCCTCCGTCCCAAAATTACTGAATCTTAGGAGTCGATTCCAATTGGAATCGAATCTTGACACTCAGAAATGGGAGTTGGCACCGGGAGTCGACATGAAAGTCGAGGAATCAATTGCTTTGGAGTCAACTCTCCACCACTACGTCATCGTTGTTAACAGTTGGGAAAATGGCAGAGAAAGGCAAGCGGTAGCACCAAAGCTCTGCATGGCAAAAGTTTGAGAAGGATTACTTCGGGATTTTTGCACAGGCAATTTATCTACTTCCCCAGAGTTAGATGAACTCGTGGATACCATTTTTATGTCTGTGTCCAGTATGAAGGAACTTTGAGGTGGAATTGAGATACAGTAATGGTAGTAAAGGTGCAATGCTTAACCATCTGAAGCGGAACGCACTGTGAGACCCAAACCGTTGCTGGCAGCGGCATTGTGAATTCACGTGGCATTTTATAAATATTCTAAACATTTTAACGGAAAACCGATAAAAACATGGTAATTTCAACGCAAAGGATTTTTTTTTAAATTTGTCACATTCCTATCAGGGACCTCACAACAGAATGAAATAAAGGCACTGTGTCACCTTCTTGAACTGAGAGTGATACCCCGTGACATTAAGAACACATTGTGTCTAGGGGGAAGGACCCAAATAGGGATAGGGAGGATGCGCGTGAATGAAATCAAGCAGAATCAAAAAATCCTTTCAAAACCTGACCAGATCATTCCTCTCCAGTTCATGAGTGTTATTATGTCGGGTATGCGTCATACCTTGGCTGCTCTCAGAATGGGTGTCAGCTTTCCTTTTCCTTCCTCTGGACGACTCAGAGGGCTTCTTCTCAGGGGTCTGAGAATAAACAAACACTAAATCACTTTTCTGACACTTGCGTGTCCAATAAGGAAGAGAGTGTGTTTATGTGGGTGGGGGAGGGAGGGACAGAACAGTAGGAAGAGTACGTACAGAGTATGCAGGAGAACTCCCTCTCTTCATATCAGAGTTCTAGGGAGAGAAAGATGCCATAGAAAGAGTCAAGGGGGGGGGGGGGGGGGGGTGAGAAAGGGGGGAAAGCGAGAGATTGAGGCGGGTCATGCAAGTACAAACGAAGACAATCTAATTCTCCTGATTAACGGTCCATTGTTCCAAAAAATTAAATGGATACATAGATAAAATGCCTGCCCTCGGTCTCCACACAAACAAAATGGTGCATTTTCTTAAACCAGAGAATTAGCCACCTATGTCCGTAATACGTTGTGACATCTAATCATTGAAACTAGGACAGCGGCCTCCCTCACTGCCGGCGCCTCTGCATAGCGGGTGTGTGTCTCACCTCTGACTCCTTGTCACTGGAGGAGCCCAAACTGCCATAGCTGTTGTTGGAGCACTCGTTGGCCAGACCCTAGATATACAGAGAAATCAGGCACAGTCGTTATAGTGTGCTGTGTGCTTTTTGTGTGTGCCTTTCAAAACCTTTTGAAGTGTGTCTGGTATGAGTAAAACCATGCATGTGTGTTATAGTATTGATGATTGAGATAGTTTTGCGTTATAACGTGCGTTTCACCTTGGCCCCCCCACTGGTGCTGCCGGTGCTTCCTACTGTGTTGCCGCTGACCGCGCCCATGAACCTGGCCTCCAGAAGCTCCTGCCTGCGAGGGTCCAGGCTGTGCAGCTCCTCCATGGGGCCTACACAACAACATAAGATAAAGCTATATATGGCTATGTAAGGATACAGCAAACTGCATCACACTACCGCCCACTTCTGATAAGAGCACATTGGATAAGTGCAAACTGTTTGAGTGCAGTGCATTTCACCACTCCCACATCATCACAGTTACTTAGTCTGTGTCCATCTGCATGCTCTATAATATGTATTTAGGTAACACCTTATGGACAGCACCAAGCTATCGCATGTATGTATCAGGTGTCAAAACTGTATGTTAGGCTGTAAGACCACTACTGGACAAGCAGAGTTTCTGATTCAACAGCTGAGCTGCGGGTGTGAACTTTGTCCCCATCAATCACCAAAACATGGAATGTCTGACACACAACCCCAGCCTTATGAGGTTCAAGTAAAGAGAAACCAGACAGCAGTAATAAAACATTGACAAGCACTGTAAATATGGCCACAGGAATACCACATCCAGGCATCATCTTGATCCAGGTCCAAAGCATAATTAGCTACATGGTTATTTCCATCCCAATTGGAATAGTTAGCAACACAAAAAAAATGTGACACGCTAAGTAGCCTTTGTGGGACAAACTTCCGTTCTCTGGATGACATCAGAGTCACGGGCTTTAGTTCTGATGCCTACAACAGTCTGTTCTTGTTCGGATGTTGAAGTGATCAGAATATAAACTTTGACAAAGGAAAGTGTTGTTCCTAGTTGATTATTAGAAGTCGTTTGAATGCATCATAACTCACTGGATTCGTATAGACTTGTAGTAGCCCTGCTGTTTGACATAAGGCCAAAGGCATTCAACTACCCACAGCTGTTTAGCTACAAGTGATGGCTAGTCTCTGCAACATCGCTAACCTAGCAACTATAAGTGGTTACATAAATGACAACGCCTTGGTCATCTAACGTTATGTATGTCTAGTGGTCTAGTCTGTTCCTACTTATTTTCCACTCAACCTGTCTGCTCCTGTCTGAATATTCCATTGCCAATGCTCTCCATTGCTCTACTGTAACTGAACGCTGACACCTATCGAAGCTAGCTAGTAGCTAACGTTGGCTAGCTACTGTACTGACTGTAACTGGCAAGGTTCGGCAATCAATTGACATCCATAAATCCGTCGAATTGGGGCGATATAAGTGGAAACAGTGTGCATTTCCCATCGAACAGACTTCGACGAATGCCATTGTTGATAAATTACCTTCCTTCTTGGCGGTCGCCGTTATGTGTTGTTGAGAAATCGTTGGGGACGAGGATAGCTGCGACCAAGATGGCGTCGCCTCCAAACTTCCACCACCACTTCCACTGTTACTTTGGACACTCATTAAGCCACTTTACAAGCTAGAGATCAAGCAGACACACGGGCATCCGTGTAAATCCGAAAACCCAAACTTGCATACACCAGCAGCCACCTGCTACATAGCCACAGCAGTCAATCTAATTTTGCACATTTTGTAAACATATATTTTTCAGCAGGGTAGTAACATGCTAGGATAAAATGTAACCTTTGCATCGATCGCGCGGCTGTCAGCATCAGTTCCCGAAAACGGCTTCACAGTCACTAGTACCCACTAGTATTCTGCCAGCAGCACAAATAATGACGTCACTTTCATATGGTAATTAGGAAACCTTCAAAATAAAAGCCCGCGTTTCACAACATTGTGGGAATGTGGATAAATCATTCAAAAGATATAATTTTAATCAATGGGCATTTCTATTGTGACAACAAAAAATACGAGTCATCTATGAAAACAAATAAAAAATATGGTTTAAAAATGTGTTTATACCAATAATGAAAAAAATGTTGACACTGGTATGTTGAGAATATTGAGCTGTAGAGAGAACTTTTCTACCTGGTGGAAAATACTCAGTAGGGTCTACTGGCTTTTGATACCGACCCTTCCATAGCCCCCAATGCAATACACTGTAATAGACTGTAAATGGGAAACATATTGGCTTGTAGAGATAGCTTTTCTACCTGTCTCAGCTAATGTGGGGTGGGAAATGCTCAGTAGGGTCTCTACTAACCAAATGTGTCATTTTGGAGGGGCACTGTGTTATAGACATATGCATTTAGTGCAGCACGTCATATTCATTCCAAAACAATACATTAATGTACTGTTGTTGTGTTGAATATCAGTTGTAAAGACAACAGGAGGGAGTCTCTGGAGGCTCCGGGCTGGAGGCCGTCTCTGGAGGCTCCGGGCTTGAGGCCGTCTCTGGATTCTCCGGGCTGGAGGCCGTCTCTGGAGGCTTCGTGCCATGTCTCACCCCTGGAGGCTTCTTGCCATGGATCATCACTGGAGGCTTCTTGCCATATATCATCACTGGAGGCTTCTTGCCATTGATCATCACTGGAGGCTTCTTGCCATTGATCATCACTGGAGGCTTCGTGCCATGGATCATCACTGGAGGCTTCGTGCCATGGATCATCACTGGAGGCTTCGTGCCATGGATCATCACTGGAGGCTTCGTGCCATGGATCATCACTGGAGGCTTCGTGCCATGGATCATCACTGGAGTGGAGAGACACACAGGAGGCCTGGCTCTGGGAGCAGGCACAGGACTCACCAGGCTGGGGAGACCTACAGGAGGCCTTGTCCTTGGCCGAGGCACCAGATAAACTGGGCCGTGGAGGCGCACTGGAGGTCTCGAGCTAAGAGCCTGCACAACCCGTCCTGGCTGGATGGTGACTTTGGCCCGGCACGTGCGGGGTGCAGGCACAGGACGCACTGGGCTGTGCAGACGCACTGGAGACACAGTGCACAGAGCCGGCGCAGGATATCCTGGGCCATAGAGACGTCCTGGAGGTCTGGAGAGCAGGGCTGGCACACTCCGTCCTGGCTCGATGCCCACTCTAGCCCGGCCAATGCGAGGAGCTGCGATGTAGCGTACCGGGCTGTGAACGCGCACTGGAGACACTGTGCGCTCCACCACATAACACGGTGCCTGACCAGTACGACGCTCCACCCGGTAAGCACGGGGAGTTGGCTCAAGTCTACAATCTGACTGAGCCAAACTCCTCGTGTGCCCCCCCCCTCGCCGTCTTGTGCCACCTCCTCAGGACGGCGATGTTCTCTCGTCTGTCCCCAGGGTCCTTTGCCTTCCAGGATTTCCTCCCATGTCCAACTCTCCAGGTAACCATGCTGCTTGGTCCTCTTTTGGTGGGTAGTTCTGTCACGGCCGTCTGAAGAAGAAGGAGTGGACTAAAGCGCAGCGTGGTAAGTGTTCATGTTATTTTTATTTAAACAGAACACTAAACAAAATAACAAAAGAGAATGAACGAAAATGAAACAGTCCTGTCAGGTGCACCATCACAAAACAGAAAACAACTACCCATCAAAACACAGGTGGGAAAAGGCTACCTAAGTATGGTTCTCAATCAGAGACAACGATAGACAGCTGCCTCTGATTGAGAACCACACCCGGCCAAACACACAGAAATAGAAAACGTAGAACACAAAACATAGAATGCCCACCCCAACTCACGCCCTGACCAAACCAAAATAGAGACATAAAAAGGATCTCTAAGGTCAGGGCGTGACAGTACCCCCCCCCAAAGGTCCTATTTAGGTTGCCATTTTCCATTGGTGGGTTGTTCTGTCACGACCGTCTGTTGAAGAAATGGACCAAGGCGCAGCGTTGAGCGTACATACTTATTTATTAACGATGTCCACAATAAAACTCCAAATGAAACATGAAGCCAACGTAGTGCTCACAGGCAACTAAACATGGACAACTACCCACAAAACCAAAATGGAAAATGGCAACCTAAATAGGATCCCCAATCAGAGACAACGATAAACAGCTGTCTCTGATTGGGAACCAATTCAGGCCACCATAAACCTACATTCCCCTAGACAATTGAAATCCCCATAGATAAACAAAAAAAACCTAGACAAGACGAAACTAACCAAACCACCCTTGTCACACCCTGACCTAACCAAATAATAAAGAAAACAAATATAACTAAAGTCAGGGCGTGACAATCTGTAAACGTTTGTGAGTGTTTTAGGTGACAAGCCAATTTTTTTCAGCCTCCCGAGGTTGAAGAGACGCTGTTGCGCCTTCTTCACCACGCTGTCTGTGTGGGTGGACCGTTTCAGTTTGTCCGTGATGTGTATGCCGAGGAACTTAAAACTTTTCACCTTCTCCACTACTCTCCCATCGATGTGGATGGGGGGGATGCTCCCTCTGCTGTTTCCTGAAGTCCACGACCATCTCCTTTGTTTTGTTGACGTTGAATGAGAAGTTATTTTCCTGACACCACACTCCGAGGGCCCTCACCTCCTCCCTGTAGGCCGTCTCATTGTTGTTGGTAATCAAGCCTACAACTGTAGTGTCGTCTGCAAACTTGATGCTTGTGTTGGAGGCGAGCATAGCCACACAGTCATGGGTGAACAGGGAGTACAGGAGAGGGTTGAGAATGCACCCTTGTGGGGCCCCAGTGTTGAGGATCAGCGGGGTGGATGATGTTGTTTTCTATCCTCACCACCTGGGGGCGGCCCGTCAGAAAGTCCAGGACCCAGGGTCTCGAGCTTAATGACGAGTTTGGAGGGTACTGTGGTGTTAAATGCTGAGCTGTAGTCAATGAACAGCGTTCTTACATAGGTATTCCTCTTGTCCAGATGGGATTGGGCAGTGTGCAGCGTAATGGCGATTGCGTCATCTGTGGACCTATTAGGGCGGTAAGCAAATTGGAGTGGGTCTAGGGTATCAGGTAGGGTGGAGGTGATATGATCCTTGACTAGTCTCTCAAAGCACTTCATGATGACAGAAGTGAGTGCTATGGGGCGGACTACAAAGGGAAACCCAGCCGCGAGCTGCCCAGTGACGTGAGCTTACCAGACGAGCTAAATGCCTTTTAAATGCTTCGAGGCAAGCAACACTGAATCATGCATGAGAGCACCAGCTGTTCCACACGACTGTGTGATCACACTCTCCAAAGCCGATGTGAGCAAGACCTTTAAACAGGTCAACATTCACAAGGCCGCGGGGCCAAATGGATTACCAGGATGTGTACTCAGAGCATGCGCAGACCAACTGGCAAGTGTCTTCACTGACATTTTCAACCTCTCCCTGCACGAGTCTGTAATACCTACATGTTTCAAGCAGACCACCATAGGTCCTGTGCCCAAGAAAGCGAAGGTAACCTGCCTAAATGACTACCGTCGGTATCCATGAAGTGCTTTGAAAGGCTGGTCATAGCTCACATCAACACCATCATCCCAGAAACCCTAGACCCACTCCAATTCACATACCACCCCAACAGATGATGCCATCTCAATCGCACTCCACACTGCCCTTTCCCACCTGGACAAAGGGAACACATATGTGAAAATGCTGTTCATTGACTACAGCTCAGTGTTCAACACCATAGTGCCCACAAAGCTCCTCACTAGGCTAATGACCCTGGGACTAAACACCTACCTCTGCAACTGGATCCTGGACTTCCTGACGGGCCACCCCTAGGGGGTAAGGGTGGGCAACAACACATCTGCCATGCTGATCCTCAACACGGGGGGTCCTTCAGGGGTGTGTGCTTAGTTCCCTCCTGTGCTACCTGTTCACCCACGAATGCATGGCCAAGCACGACTCCAACACCATCATTAAGTTTGCTGACGACACAACAGTGGTAGGCCTGATCACCGACAACGATGAGACAGCCTATAGGGAGGAAGTCAAAGACCTGGCAGTGTGGTACCAGGACATTAACGTGAGCAAGACAAAGGAGCTGATCGTAGACTACTGAAAAAGAAGGGCCGAACACCCCCCTCCATCAGAAGCTAGCCAGCTAATTAGCTACTAGCTTTTTAGTCATTGGTAGCCACTGCTAGTGGTCTTTACCTTTAACTCGAACTCCAGCCGCTTTAGCCCGGATAGCCTGGATAATACATGCCAGTCTACACAGCACGATATCAGCCCTGAGCATATCGGACTGCTTTTTTCCCCCACTACATCATCAGATTCCTGCCGCAAGCTCTGGAACATCACACTGGATCTTGGCAGCTAGCTAGTTGCTACCGAGTGGCTACTGTGGGAAACGCCCTTGTCCAGAAGCATGCACCAGCTAGCCTCGAGCTAGGCCCATTTCCCGGCCAGCAAACGAAGTACACCAACTACAATACCGCTCTTGCCAATTGGCCTGGACCCTTTGTCGACACGGAGCCCCGCCGATCCATCACGACTGGTCTGCTGACGTAATTCGGCCGATGTGCGCTCAACCGGCCTACGCGATTTGGATGCTGGTGTTGATCCATCTGCTAGCCCCGGCCTGTTAGCTTCCTCAACGCCGTGTGTCCCGCTCGCCTTACGTAGTAATTGACTACCGAATGGCTACCTGTTTCATCTTTGCTGCTCATTGGACCCTATGATCACTCGGCTACACAGCTGATGGCTGTTGGACTGTTCATTAACACGGTACTTCATTTTGTTTACCTGTCGGCCCCAGCCTTGAACTCAGGGCCTGTGTGTAGCTAACTGACCCTCTCTGCCCATTCATCGCCATTTACCCGTTGTTGTTGTCATAGCTGTTTACCCGTTGTTGTCTCACCAGTTGTTGTCTTAGCTCTCCCAATCAACACCTGTGATTGCTTTATGCCTTTTTCTAATGTCAGAAGTGTTTTAGGGAGCGCTTGACAGTAATGAGGGGTAGTCGTTTGACCGCGGGCCTTGTAAACTCTTGTTTAGGGCAGCTCTCATTGTTTTATTTTACTGCAGAGCCCCTAGTCCTGCTCAACATGCCTCAGATAGCCCCCTTGTCCCACCCCCCACACATGCGGAGACCGCACCTAGCTTAACTGGCGCCTCCAGAGATGAAACCTCTCTCATCATCACTCAATGCCTAGGTTTACCCCCACTGTACTCGCACCCTACCATATCCTTGTCTGTACACTATGCCCTGAATCTATTCTACCATGCCCAGAAATCTGCTCCTTTTATTCTCTGTTCCCAAAGCACTAGACGACCAGTTCTGATAGCCTTTAGCCGTACCCTCATCCTACTCCTCCTCTGTTCCTCTGGTGATGTAGAGGTTAACCCCGCCTTTTAAAAAATGTAGAACTAAGAACAGATATAGCCCTTGGTTCACTCCAGACTTGACTGCCCTTGACCAGCACAAAAACACTCTGTGGCGTACTGCACTAGCTTCGAATAGTCCCCGCAATATGCAACTTTTCAGGGAAGCCAGGAACCAATACACACAGTCAGTTAGGAAAGCAAAGGCTAGCTTTTTAAAACAGAAATTTACATCCTGCAGCACTAATTACAAAAAGTTTTGGGACACTGTAAAGTCTATGGAGAATAAGAGTACCTCCTCCCAGCTGCCCACTGCACTGAGACTAGGAAACACTGTCACCACTGATAAATCCATGATAATCGAGAATTTCAATAAGCATTTCTCTATGACTGGCCATGCTTTCTAGCTGGCTACCCCAACCCCGGCCAACAGCTCTGCACCCCCTGCAGCAACTGCCCCCCTCCCCCCTCCCCCACTTCTCCTTCACCCAAATCCAGACAGCTGAAGTTCTGAAAAAGCTGCAAAATCTGGATCCCTACAAATCAGCTGGGCTAGACAATCTGGACCCTCTCTTCCTAAAATTACCCACCGCCATTGTTGCAACCCCTATTACTAGTCTGTTCAACCTCTCTTTCGTATCGTCTGATATTCCTAAAGATTGGAAAGCGGCCGAGGTCATCCCCCTCTTCAAAGGGGGAGGACATTCTTGACCCTAACTGTTACAGACCTATATCCATCCAGCCCTCCCTTTCTAAAGTCTTCGAAAGCCAAGTGAACAAACAGATCACTGACAATTTCGAATCCCACCGTACCTTCTCCGCTATGGAATCTGGTTTCCGAGCTGGTCACGGGTGCACCTCAGCCACGCTCAAGGTCCTAAATGATATCATAACCGCCATCGATAAAAGACAGTACTGTGCAGCCGTCTTCATCGACGTGGCCAAGGCTTTCGACTCTGTCAATCACCGTATTCTTATCGGCAGACTCAACAGCATTAGTTTCTCTAATGACTGCCTTGCCTGGTTCACTAATTACTTCTCAGATAGAGTTCAGTGTGTCAAATCGGAGGGCCTGTTGTTCGAACCTCTGGCAGTCTCTATGGGGGTGCCACAGGGTTCAATTCTCGGGCCAACTCTTTTCTCTGTATATATCAATGATGTTGCTCTTGCTGCGGGTGATTCTTTAATCCACCTCAACGCAGACGACACCATTCTGTATACATCTGGCCCTTCTTTGGACACTGTGTTATCAAACCTCCAAATGAGCTTCAACACTCCTTCCGTGGCCTGCAACTGCTCTTAAATGCTAGTAAAATGAAATGCATGCCCTTCAACCGATCTCTGCCCGCACCCGCCCGCCCGACTAGCATCACTACTCTGGACGGTTCTGACTTAGAATATGTGGACAACTTTAAACACCTAGGTGTCTGGCTAGACTGTAAACTCTCCTTCCAGACGCACATTAAGCATCTCCAATCCAAAGTTAAATCTAGAATTGGCTTCCTATTTCGCAACAAAGCCTTTTATTTTTCTGCTCTTTTGCACACCAGTATTTTTACTTGCACATCCTCATCTGCACATATATCACTCCAGTGTAAATTGCTAAATTGTAAGTACTTCGCCACTATTGGTCTATTTATTGCCTTACCTCCTTACTTCATTTGCACACACTGTATACAGATTTTTATATTGTGTTTTTGACTGTATGTTTGTTTATCCCATGTGTAACTCTGTGTTGTTTTTGTCGCAATGCTTTGCTTTATCTTGGCCAAGTCGCAGTTGTAAATGAGAACTTGCCTACCTGGTTAAATAAAGGTGAAATTTAAAATGTAAAATTGACAGCGACGGGGCTGTAGTGGAGCGGGTTGAGAGTTTCAAGTTCCTTGGTGTCCAAACACACCAAGACAGTCGTGAAGAGGGCACGACAACACCTTTTCCCCCTCAGGAGACTGAAAAGATTTGGCATGGGTCCCCAGATCCTTAAAAAGTTATACAGCTGCACCATTGAGAGCATCCTGACCGGTTGCATCACCGCCTGGTATGGCAACTGCTCACTGCGGCCAAGCTTCCTGCCATCCAGGACCTATATAGGACCTACCTCCCCTCTCTCCACTGGGATTCTCTGCCTCTAACCCTATTACAGGGGCTGAGTCACTGGCTTACTGGTGCTCTTTCATGCCGTCCCTAGGAGGGGTGCGTCACTTGAGTGGGTTGAGTTACTGACGTGATCTTCCTGTCTGGGTTGGCGCCCCCCCTTGGTTTGTGCTGTGGTGGAGATCTTTGTGGGCTATACTCGGCCTTCTCTCAGGATTGTAAGTTGGTGGTTGAAGATATCCCTCTAGTGGTGCGGGGCTGTGCTTTGGCAAAGCGGGTGGGGTTATATCCTTCCTGTTTGGCCCTGTCCGGGGGTATCATCAGATGGGGCCACAGTGTCTCCTGACCCCTCCTGTCTCAGCCTCCAGTATTTATGCTGCAGTAGTTTATGTGTCGGGGGGCTAGGGTCAGTTGGTTATATCTGGAGTACTTCTCCTGTCTTATCCAGTGTCCTGTGTGAATTTAAGTATGCTCTCTCTAATTCTCTCCTTCTCTCCTTCTTTCTCTCTCTCGGAGAACCTGAGCCCTAGAACCATACGTCAGGACTACCGGGCATGATGACCCCTTGCTGTCCCCAGTCCACCTGGCCTTGCTGCTGTTCCAGTTTCAACTGTTCTGCCTGCGGTTATGGAACCCCTACCTGTCCCAGACCTGCTGCTTTCAACTCTTAATGATCGGCTATGAAAAGCCAACTGACATTTATTCCTGATTATTATTTGACCATGCTTGTCACTTATGAACATTTTGAACATCTTGGCCATGTTCTGTTATAATCTCCACCCGGCACAGCCAGAAGAGGACTGGCCACCCCTCATAGCCTGGTTCCTCTCTAGGTTTCTTCCTAGGTTTTGGCCTTTCTAGGGAGTTTTTCCTAGCCACCGTGCTTCTACACCTGCATTGCTTGCTGTTTGGGGTTTTAGGCTGGGTTTCTGTACAGCACTTCGAGATATTAGCTGATGTACGAAGGGCTATATAAAATAAACTTGATTTGATTTGATTTGATATATACTTGGCGGTGTCAGAGGAAGGCCAAAAAAATTGTCATAGACTGTTCTCTCTGCATGGCAAGCGGTACCAGAGTGCTAAGTCTAGGTCCAAAAGGCTCCCTAACAGCTTCTACCCCCAAGCCATAAGACTGCTGGTTTTACACTGCTGCTACTTGCTGTTTATTATCTATGCATAGTCACTTTACCCCTACCTACATAGGGGCTCCCGGGTGGAGCAACGGTCCAAGTCACTGCATCTCAGTGCAAGAGGCATCACTGCTGTCCCTTGTTCAAATCCAGGCTGCATCACACCCGGCCGTGATTTGGAGTCCCATAGGGCGACGTACAATTGGCCCAGTGTCATCCGGGGTAGGCCGTCATTGTAATTAATAATTTGGTCTTAACTAACTTGCCTAGTTAAATAAAGTAAAAAAACATGTACGAATTACCTTGACTAACCAGTACCTCTGTACTGATAGCCTTTTATTGTGTTACTTTTTATTACATTTTTTACTTTAGTTTATTTAGTAAATATTTTCTTAACTGCATTGTTGGTTAAGGGCTTGTAAGTAAGTAAGCATTTCACGGTAAGGTCTACTACACCTGTTGTATTCGGCGCGTGTGACAAATAACATTTGATTTGATTTGTTTGCTTCCAGTGTGAAATAAAATGTAAACAAAGACACAATGTAAACACAATGTTAACATATGTTAACCTAATGGTGATGGTTATGGCTGCACCTTAACACAATAAATTGGCCTGACAATATTTTTGAGGTAGTATCCTCGTAAAATCATGTTGCTATAGGTTCATATCACCTCAATTATGTATAGCCTTCCAACGGTTTTCTTAATAAACCTACCTTGGTCACAATCAATCCAAAGTTTCACCTTTCGGGCTTGGGTTTTGGACTGATTAATGGATAACTAGCCCATCTCTCCAAATTGTAATTTGTGAGAAAATGCAAGTGATTATTAAAGTAATATTAGGAACTTCAGTGTTTAGCATTCCACTTCCAAACATAAAAGGCGCGCTTGACATTATTTTCCAGAAAATGATTACAAAGGGAGAAGCACCACGCAGTGAATGTGCAGCAGTACCCAGTAGACAAACAATTTACACCAGCACTCCAGATATTCTTGTACTTTATGTTTAGAAAAATACTTTAAAAATATATAAAAATCTTGGTTCCAATAGTTTATATTTTATTCTAAGAGATTGTTAGTTGTATAGGCTCTCTGCGAGGTTTTATATAATTTGCCTATCTGTCAACGATCTAGGTGAATGGATAAGGCAGAGTCAGGCGCAGGACACAGGTATGAGTAAAAATCTGAGCTTTACTCAAAATAAGCAATGTTCCAACAAGGATAAACATAAATATCCAGAGCACATAAAAGAAACCACTTGACAACGACAATCACGCACAAAACAAAAGTGGAAGCCAGAGGGTTAAATAAGGAACACTGATTATGGAATGGAAACCAGGTGTGTACAATGAAGACAAAACAAAACGAAAATGAAACATGGATCGGTGGTAACTAGAAAGCCGGTGACGTCGACCGCCGAACGCCGCCCGAACAAGGAGAGGGACCAACTTCGGCGGAAGTCGTGACACTATCATATGAATATCCTTTTCTGACTTGAGTTAAAACATGTCATACTGCTAACAACTTTCAGTGGTCAAGCTTTAATGTCATCCATGGTCAAAAGACATTACTTATGAAGGTAGACAGGCCAGTAGAGAGCTGTTTACCCAAGAGCTTGAATCTATCCTGCATATATAACATACATTTCTTTGAATTATCTAGCATTATAGCATTTTCAGATAATTACCCATTTGTGAAATCGTACACACTATGGTATGTAGCTTTGGTATAAGAACAAACAATGACAGCTTGGCTATATACATGCAGTACCAGGAGAGATAATAGACCGTAGCAGCAGCGCATGTGATGAGTGTGTACTGTAAGTGTGTAAGTGTGTGTGTGGCGACCGTGTGCCTGTGTGTATGTGTTATATGTGAATGAGTATGTGTGTGTATGAGTTAGGGTGTCAGTGTAAGTATGTGTGAGTATGTGGGTAGAGTCCAGTGTGTATGCATAGAGTCAAAAGGAGTCAAAAAGGGTCAGTGCATATACACTAAAGGTCAAAAGTTTTAGAACACCAACTCATTTAAGAGTTTTTATTTATTTGACAATTTTCTACATTGTAGAATAATAGTGAATACATTATCAAAATGATGAAATAACACATATGAAATCAAAAAAGTGTTAAACAAATCAAAATATATTTAATATTTGAGATTTTTCAAATAGCCACCCTTTTCCTTGATGTCAGCTTTGCACACTCATGGCATTCTCTCAACCAGCTTCATGAGGTAGTCACCTGGAATGAATTTCAATTAACAGGTGTGCCATTTTAAAAGTTCATTTGTGGAATTTCTTTCCCCCCTAATGCGTTTGAGGCAATCAGTTGTGTTGTGAGAAGGTAGGGGGTATATAGAAGATAGCCCTATTAGATAAAAGACCAAGCCCATATTATGGCAGGTAAATAAGCAAAAAGAAGCAAAAAGAAATTACAGTCCATTATTACTTTAAGACGTGAAGGTCAGTCAATACGGAAAATTTCAAGAACTTTGGAAGTTTCTTCAAGTGCAGTCGCAAAAACCATCAAGCGCTATGATGAAACTGGCTCTCATGAGGACCGCCACAGGAATGGAAGACCCAGAGACTTCCCTGAAAACAGGTACTGACAAGATGAGCCATAGGAGTCTGTCAGAGGTCATCACACTGGATGGTGCCAGTAAGGATGGTCTTCAAAGAGGTGGTAAGACCCTCCCTGATATAGAAATTGTAGTAGAAATTACAACCAGGGACACCTGAAGTCAATATTAAATGAATCATTCTTTATTATCAGCAAGCTGGAGAGGTTCCAACTAACTTAAAGCACCATAGTACACGTCAGTTGGGAGCTCCTCCGGGGCAGTCCTGTTAGTTCTCTTATATACTGCTTACACAGACAAGTTATATTTGCATGATTTACATTATTCATTACTGCACTTGGTTGGGCACGGGTGGCTTCCTCCACTCGCATTTCACATCCGTGCGGCCGATATTATGAAACTACAAAATAGGCCACAGGAAGGATGTGAAGTGCCACATGCCTTTCAATGCATGACTTTGAACACCTTCAAATGCATTTTTTGTAAGAAACGTGCTATATAAATGAAGTTTGATTTGATTGATGACATAACAGCTGTAGAATATTTAATATACTGTAATTTTCACGAGTACAAGTGCAGTTTTTCCATAAACATCTAATAGATAACTTGGGATTTTATCACTTGATATATACATCATATAGTGGGAAGGATCCTATAAATCAAGACTGTGTGAATGCATGTCCCACTCCAAATAAATACATACTGTGCCTTTGAAGATTTGTCTCTGGTCATGCAACTACAATACAGACTGGATGTCTAAAAGTCAATTCTGAATGTCAATAGATTTTTACATTCATTCTCATCAAAGTTTTTTTTAAACCGACGTGTTTCGGCTGCATGGCCTTCGTCAGGGAGTACCATGCCATGCAGCCGAAACGCGTCGGTTTTTATAAAACTTTGTTTCTATTGAAAATGCCATACTAATAAAGGCATTTTAATGAATTATATCACAGCTCTATCGCAATTGCCTATCCGTTATTATTATAATGCATGAGATATAGGTAACAGTCCCTTCTGATTAAACTACAGGTAATAAAACAAACACTGGGTCTTGCTGACAAGTATATATTCAATTCATATCCATAGTATTAATATTCAATTTAGTGATTGAAATTAACAAAATTCTCAGTAGGTTCCTCCATTCCTGTTGAATAAATGAGTGTTTCAACTTTAACTAAGCAAGCTGCTAAAATGTTCAGTTGACATCTTAAAACAAACACTGGCTTCTATATCTATCTAAGCAAAACATACCAATAGTTGAATTACAATCAGAAACTCAGATTTTAGTCAGTAACATAGAACCTATGCCTATTGAAATGACAAGTAAATCCCACGAATAACCCAATTATAATGGTTTGTCATCTCAACATCTGGCACATAAAAACCACACAATTACCAAAAAAAAGAAAACCCCATAAGTGTTTTATAGTTACATCGGTTAGGGTAAGTCAATTTCCCATACTTTAACCAAAAGTGGACATACGCCAATTCGTTTCTGAGACTATTTCCCACACCCAGTAGACAGTCATATGCTTAAACCTTATCTCTATCAAACAATCCTTAAACGGACCACTCTGAACCTCTCAGAATACTTATGTCTACGTATGGGTGCGCAAGTTGGTATATTATCATTATTCGTTCCATTATGACTTCATCATTCAATTTGTCACATTTTCATATATTCACAGAATCAATATATAACGTTAGAAATCTTAGGTACTCACATCCACCACTCCATGTACTCTCCATCGCTACAAAGCAGCTCTTCAAACATACTCTCAGCGGGAACCCAAAAACGTTGGTTTCCCGGACGCTGCCTGACCGGTCATGGGAATAATACTCCACACGTATCCTCAACGGTTCTCTAGACTTCCAGAAATTATAGACTTGCCGCTACTGTCTAAAATAACATCCCGCACTCAATACCACCCTGTGATATTCTATGATGGGCAGCGATGGACAGATTCCCAAGATAACGTTATATCGAAACTTATTATCCCAATATAAATCAGCTTATTATACATATTTCTATATGTTATTATCCAAACTTCAGATGAACACTTATTTCTACACTCACACAACTCTCATATTACATTCACAAACACAGGACACACAGGGGAATGAGACAAACAAGAGGAAAACCGGTCAGTGCTTTTTTTGGATTTCAATCCCTGTCTATATGAACAGGGAAACCCATACCAAAATATTTCCTAATTAGTGGTCGTAAAATGGGGTGTAGTCTCCACACTAGAATATTGCCTACTCCGATTACTGTGGTATAGATTTTCTTATGTCTATCCAAATGTGCAGAACTACCAACAGAGTACCCATGTCTTCTATCTAATTGCGTAACACTGTCCCAAAAATCCAATCTTACCTCGTATTTTCGACCTCCACCTCAGGTGATGTACCAGGAATAACCAAACACTCACAATAGCATATAACAATAGTAACCCAGGGCATACCTGTTTACCTCATTTATCAAAACATTTCATCAAAACATTGCACGTTATAATTTGAACTTCACCAAACCAGGTGCCTTTCTAAGGCGTCACCTGCGCTCTAGTCCCTCGTTCTATGAGCATCACCAAGCCGAGTGCCCTCGCAAGACCTCACCAGTCCTACTGTGATCAACCCAGTATCCCAGATCTGGACTTTTGGTTGCCCGTAACTGGCTAATTAACAATTATGTCCAAGGATACCTCACTTAAGAACACTCTTATCAACTCAACTCAGTCCTGCTAGTCACCTCAGCTGTGGCCCTCTGAGGAAGACCTCGCTCTGAGCGTACCCTCAAAAGGGTCTTCTTAACCTATTGGTAGATTGTCCAAGCTCAACTCTCTCAGTACTATGTTCAGGATCTGGCATCCACCGGCGCCCACTTCCTCTCAGATCTTAGGCGGGTCCAGCTGCTCTTTCATGAGTGTGGTTTCCCTGAGATCCCAATTTCAGATCCCCTGTGCACAGTTTACCCAGATCTTCAGGAGCGGTCAACAGGTGAAGTTGCAAATCCCATCCTCGTCGCCAAAAATGTAGTGGAAATTCTAATCAATAATGAGGAGAGACAATCACCAATCAGGATATTACTTTACTCAAAACGTATTAACCTCTCTGGTACAAGTGGGACGGTAGCGTCCCACCTCGACAACAGCCAGTGAAATTGCAGGGCACCAAATTCAAAACAACAGAAATCCCATAATTAAAGTTCCTCAAACATACAAGTATTATACACCATTTTAAAGACACATTTCTTGTAAATCCAACCACAGTGTCCGATTTCAAAAAGGCTTTACTACGAAAGCACACCATGTGATTATGTTAGGTCAGCGCCTAGTCACAGAAAACCATGCAGCCATTTTCCAGCCAAGGAGAGGGCTCACAAAAGTCAGAAATAGCGATTAAATTAATCACTAACCTATGATGATCTTCATCAGATGGTACTCCCAGGACTCCATGTTAGACAATAAATGTGTGTTTTGTTCGATAAAGTTAATCTTTATGTCCAAAAACCTCATTTGAAATTGGCGCTTTATGTTCAGAAATGCATCGTCTCAAACAAACATTCGGTGAAAGTGCAGAGAGCCACATCAAATGACAGAAATAC
The DNA here is from genome assembly GCF_016432855.1 of Salvelinus namaycush. Classification (NCBI taxonomy): domain Eukaryota; kingdom Metazoa; phylum Chordata; class Actinopteri; order Salmoniformes; family Salmonidae; genus Salvelinus; species Salvelinus namaycush. The sequence goes on from NC_052331.1 coordinate 8,113,731, forward strand.
TCATCATAAACATTGATCTAAGATACAAGTGTTTAACATTCGATTAAAGATAAACTTCTCCTTAATGCAACCGCTGTGTCAGATTTCAAAAAGGCTTAATGGCAAAAGCACACCATGTGATTATGTTAGGTCAGCGCCTAGTCACAGAAAACCATGCAGCCATTTTCCAGCCAAGGAGGGGTGTCACAAAAGTCAGAATTAGCGTTAAAATTAATCACTTACCTTTGATGATCTTCATCTGATGGCACTCCCAGGTCTCCATGTTAGACAATAAATGTTTGTTTTGTTCGATAAAGTTCATCTTTATATCCAAATACCTCCTTTTTGTTTGCGCGTTTAGTCCTGTAATCCAAATGCACAATGCGCGTGCACTAAGTCCAGACAAAAAGTCAAAAAAGTTCCATTACACTTTGTAGAAACATGTCAAACGATGTATAGAATCAATCTTTAGGATGTTTTTATCATACATTTTCAATAATATTCCAACCGGACAATTCCTTTGTCTTTAGAAATGAAAGGGATCGGAGCTCGTGTTCACGGCCGCACGCGTGACTAAACTAAAGGCTTTCAGCCAGACCACTGGTTCAAACAGCTCTTATTTACTCCCCCTTCACAGTAGAAGCCTGAAACATTCTAAAGACTGTTGACATCTAGTGGAAGCCTTAGGAAGTGCAATCTGACCCCATAGAGACAGTATATTGGATAGGCAATCCCTTGAAAAACTACAAACCTCAGATTTCCCAAACCTCGGATTTTCCTCAGGTTTTCGCCTGCCATATAAGTTCTGTTATACCCACAGACATTATTGTAACAGTTTTGGAAACTTTAGAGTGTTTTCTATCCAAATCTACCAATTATATGCATATCCTAGCTTCTGGGCCTGAGTAGCAGGCAGTTTAGTTTGGGCACGCTTTTCATCCAAAATTCCGAATGCTGCCCCCTACCCTAGTGAAGTTAATAAGGAGCAGGTCACAACACACACACAAGTGAATAGAGTGAGTGCTCTGCAATAATGAGGCTGGTCGACCCAACACTCTTGAGTTTTGGGTCGAGAGCTCTGACATACAAAGAATACAAAGATATTTTATAGCAAAGATACACCCTCTTAGTCTACATGACAAACAGCAGATGTGTGGAATGGGTCAAAAGGTCAGGATTTGTATGAAAGAAATGAATAATTCACAGTAGATAGTATCTGCTGTGAAGACCGTTCTCATGTATGGAAACCAGGGTTTGGCCCCCAAGATGAGGTTATTCTCATCTGCTACTCATAACAGATCTAGTCCCTGGTACTTTACAGACACCAATTCAGTCTATGAAATGCGGGCTCAGTCAGACCGGAGACATCTCCCTCACATGCACCACTAATCTCAGAATGGTATGTGGCTGTTGGTTTTATCACCTAGCCATCACTTAATCAGTTGCCAGCCCAAGCTTCAGAGGCTCCTCTCAGTTCACACAGACATAGATGAGAGAGTTCTAAGAACCCTATTATATTGCATTAAACAACCATTCGATGCATAAACAGTATAAACATAATCTTGTAATTTTTCTATCACATATGCCAACCAAGTTTATTATATTATGGCACCACCTCTCATCTCACTAACAATTGCTATCTCACCTTATTCCATAATGACATCATGCTCCTCCTTATTTTACTGGCTACACCTGCGAGTTACATCTGTAGGCTATAGCTAGATAGCTAATGGAATATAGCTGACGTGAAGTAGCTAGTCTTCAGACGTGCACTGCTTCAGATGCATGCCACAATCCTTGCTTTACAAATGACAGATATACAGTTGAAGTCAGAAGTTTACATACACCTTAGCCAAATACATTTAAACTCAGTTTTTCACAATTCCTGATATTTAATCAGAGTAAAAATTCCCTGTCTTAGGTCAGTTAGGATCACCACTTTATTTTAAGAATGTGAAATGTCAGAATAATAGTAGAGAGCATGTTTTATTTCAACTTTTATTCATTTCATCTCATTCCCAGTGGGTCAGAAGTTTACATACACTCAATTAGTATTTGGTAGCATTGCCTTTAAATTGTTTAACTTGGGTTAAACATTCCGGGTAGCCTTCCACAAGCTTCCCACAATAAGTTGGGTGAATTTTGGCCCATTCCTCCAGACAGAGCTGGTGTAACTGAGTCAGGTTTGTAGGCCTTCTTGCCTTGCCTTGCTTCTTGCCTTGCTTTTTCAGTTCTGCCCACAAATTTTCTATAGGATTGAGGTCAGGGCTTTGTGATTGTCACTACTTCCGCCGAAGTCGGTCCCTCTCCTTGTTCGGGCGGCGTTCGGCGGTCGACGTCACCGGCCTTCTAGCCAATGCCGCTCCACTTTTCATTTTCCATTTGTTTTGTCTTAGTTTTACACTGGTTTCACTTCCCCAATTTCTTGATCATTATTTAACCCTCTGTTCCCCCATGGTTTTGTGAGTGATTGTTGGTATGTGGGCTTGCCTTATTTGTATTGTATTTGCCTATTTTGAGTAAATTACGTTTATTTACTCATATCTGCTGTCCTGTGCCTGATTCCTCTACACAAGCTACACACAGACCTCATTACAGTGATGGCCACTCCAATACCTTGACTTTGTTGTCCTTAAGCCATTTTGCCACAACTTTGGAAGTATGCTTGGGGTCATTGTCCATTTGGAAGACCCATTTGCGACCAAGCTTTTACTTCCTGACTGATGTCTTGAGATGTTGCTTCAATATATCCACATAATTTTCCTACCTCATGATGCCATCTATTTTGTGAAGTGCACCAGTCCCTCCTGCAGCAAATCACTCCCACAACATGATGCTGCCACTCCCGTGCTTCACTGTTGGGATGGTGTTCTTCGGCTTGCAAGCCTCCCCCTTTTTCCTCCAAAGATAATGATGGTCATTATGACCAAACAGTTCTATTTTTGTTTCATCAGACCAGAGGACATTTCTCCAAAAATTATGATCTTTGTCCTCATGTGCAGTTGCAAACCGTAGTCTGGCTTTTTTATGGCGGTTTTGGAGAAGTGGCTTCTTCATTGCTGAGCGGCCTTTCAGGTTATGTCGATATAGGACTCGTTTTACTGTGGATATAGATATTTTTGTACCTGTTTCCTCCAGCATCTTCACAAGGTCCTTTGCTATTGTTCTGGGATTGAAATGCACTTTTTCGCACCAAAGTACCTTCATCTCTAGCAGACAGAACGCGTCTCCTTCCTGAGCGGTATGACGGCTGCGTGGTCCCATGGTGTTTATATTTGCATACTATTGTTTGTACAGATGAACGTGGTACCTTCAGGTGTTTGGAAATTGCTCCCAAGGATGAACCAGACTTGTAGAGGTCTACAATTTTCTTTCTGAGGTCTTGGCTGATTTCTTTTGATTTTCCCATGATGTCAAGCGAAGAGGCACTGAGTTTGAAGGTAGGCCTTGAAATACATCCACAGGTACACTTCCAATTGACTCAAATTATGTCAATTTGCCTATCAGAAGCTTCTAAAGCATGACATAATTTTCTGGAATTTGCCAAGCTGTTTAAAGGCACAGTCAACTTAGTGTATGTAAACTTCTGACCCACTGGAAATGTGATACAGTAAATTATAAGTGAAACAATCTGTCTGTAAACAATTGTTGGAAAAATGACTTGTGTCATGCACAAAGTAGATGTCCTACCCGACTTGCAAAAACTATAGTTTGTTCACAATACATTTGTGGAGTGGTTGAAAAACAAGTTTTAATGACTCCAACCTAAGTGTATGTAAACTTCCAACTTCAACCATAGCTACCATAGGTAGCTAGATAATAATGTTTTATGATTATTGCAATTTAGTTATCTAGCTAGCTACGTGTAAAACTGACAGTCTGGCTAAAAAATGCAACTAGTTAGTTAGCTAGCTAGCTATCCCACAAGCTAGCTAGCTACTGTAGATAGCTTAACACTCACTCAGTAACGTTAGTTTACAATGCTTTTCAAGACAAATCAACATTCCTCTTGCCAATCCTGGTCGACTCCTTCTTGCCTACTCCCATCTGTTGGTCTTCTTCTAGGTTCAAAACTTTATGGCTGTAAACAGTCCAGTGACTTATTGTCAATGAGCAACCCACTCGTTTCACAGTCACCTGGTACAGTCAATGGCTCAGTGTTCCAAAGCTGTTCACTGGCACAGCAGCATTGATTTTATCTCAACTTTCCAATGTCGAGTAAAATAACAAAGTGCTATATCATATTGATACATACATTATATTCACTAGACCAGTGGTTCCCAAACTTTTTATACTCTCATACCCCTTCAAACATTCAACCTCCAGCTGCATAACCCCTCTAGCACCAGGGTCAGAGCACTCTCAAATGTTGTTTTTTGCCATCATTGTAAGCCTGCCACACACACACACTATACGATACATTTATTAAACATAAGAATGAGTGTGAGTTTTTGTCACAACCCGGCTCGTGGGAAGTGACAAAGAGCTCTTATAGGACCAGGGCACAAATAATAATATAATAATAATAAAAAATGTCGTTCTTTATTTAGCCATCTTACTTATAAAACTTTATATGTTCATTGAAAATTGTGACTAACTCACCACAGGTTAATGAGAAGGGTGTGCTTGAAAGGAAGCACATAACTCTGCAATGTTGGGTTGTATTGGAGAGTCTCAGTCTTAAATAATTTTCAACTCACAGTCTGTGTCTGTATTTAGTTTTCATGCTAGTGAGCGCTGAGAATCCACTCTCACATAGGTACGTGGTATCAGTGTCTTAACAGCGTGATTTGCCAAGGCAGGATACTCTGAGAGCCGCCCAATCCAGAAAACTGTCAGTGGCTTCTGATTAAATTCAATTTTCACAGAACCGCATGTTGCAATTTCGATGAGGCTCTTTTGTTCAGATATCGGTAAGTGGACTGGAGGCATGGCATGAAAGGGATAACGAATCCAGTTGTTTGTGTCATCCATTTCGGGAAAGCACCTACGTAATTGTGCACCCAACTCACTCAGGTGCTTCGCTATATCACATTTGATATTGTCCGTAAGCTTCAGTTAATTTGCAAACAAAAAATCATACAATGATGGAATACAATGATGGAAAGACCTGTGTGTTGTCCTTGTTCATGCAGACAGAGAAGAGATCCAACATCTTAAATCATAGCCTCAATTTTCTCCTGCACATTGAATATAGTTTCAGAGAGTCCCTGTAATCCTAGATTCAGATCCTTCAGGCGAGAAAAAACATCACCCAGATAGGCCAGTCGTGTGAGAAATTCATCATCATGCAAGCGATCAGACAAGTGAAAATTATGGTCAGTAAAGAAAACTTTAACTTCATCTCTCAATTAAATAAAACATGTCAATACTTTGCCCCTTGATAACCAGCGCACTTCTGTATGTTGTAAAATCGTTGGTCGCTGCCCATATCATTGCATAGTGCAGAAAATACATGAGAGTTCAGGGGCCTTGCTTTAACAAAGTTTAAAAATTCACTGTAGTGTCCAAAATGTCTTTCAAGCTGTCAGGCATTCCTTTGGCAGCAAGAGCCTCTCGGTGGATGCTGCAGTGTACCCAAGTGGCGTCGGGACAACTGCTTGCACGTGCGTTTCAATTCCCTGTCATGGCTTTTGCGCCATCAGTACAGATACCAACACATCTTGACCACCAAAGTCCATTGTTGTCACAAAGCTGTCCAGTACTTTAAAAATATCCTCTCCTGTTGTCCTAGTTTGCAGAAGAGGATGTCTTCCTTAATTGACCCCTATAAACATAACGGACATATTGTCAAGGTGTGCGCTACTGGTGGAGAAGTCAGGTACAGGAGAGCAAAGAGTTGTGAACAGACGCACACTTTATTTCGTCACAGGCAATAAACAGACAGACGCCACTGTGTCAAAACCTCCAGCCAAAGGTACAAGTGCAAGGCGTGAAACAGTCACAAAAATGATCAAATGTTTTACAATAAACATACTTCGTGGAAAAACCACGGAATAACGGAGAAAAACCCAGCCTGGCGCGTACACACGAAACACGTAGCAGTTCAGGGTCCAACACATCCGCCACCGGAACCCAGCACCTCTCCTCCGGACCGTACCCCTCCCACTCCACGAGGTACTGAAGGCCCCCCGCCCGACACCTTGAATCCAGAATGGAACGAACGGAGTATGCCGGGGCCCCATCGATGTCCAGAGGGGGCGGAGGAACCTCCCGCACCTCAGATTCCTGGAGCGGACCAACCACCACCGGCCTGAAGAGAGACACATGGAACGAGGGGTTAATACGGTAATCGGGGGGAAGCTGTAACCTGTAACACACCTCGTTCACTCTCCTCAGGACTTTGAATCGCGGGCCCAGCTTCCGGCAGGGCAGGCGGAGGGGCAGGTTTCGGGTCGAGAGCCAGACCCGGTCCCCCGGTGCGAACACCGGGGTCTCACTGCGGTGACAATCTGCGCCCACTTTCTGGCGCAGCACGGAGCGCTGAAGGTGGACATGGGCGGCGTCACATGTTTCCTCTGCGTGCCGAAACCAGTCGTCCACCGCAGAAGCCTCGGTCTGACTCTGATGCCAAGGAGCCAGAACCGGCTGATACCCCAATACACACTGGAAGGAGGTGAGGTTAGTGGAGGAATGGCGGAGCGAGTTCTGGGCCATCTCTGCCCAGGGCACGAACGCTGCCCACTCCTCCGGCCGGTCCTGGCAATAGGACCTCAGAAACCTACCCACATCCTGGTTTACTCTCTCCACCTGCCCGTTACTCTCGGGGTGAAAACCTGAGGTAAGGCTGACCGAGACCCGAAGACGTTCCATGAACGCCTTCCAGACCCTCGACGTGAACTGTGGTCCCCGATCAGACACTATATCCTCAGGCACCCCGTAGTGCCGGAAGATATGGGTGAACAGGGTCTCCGCAGTCTGTAGGGCCGTAGGGAGACCAGGCAAAGGGAGGAGACGACAGGACTTAGAAAAACGATCCACAACAACCAGGATCGCGGTGTTACCCTGTGAAGGAGGAAGATCGGTCAGGAAATCTACCGACAGTTGCGACGACGGCCGTTGTGGAACGGGTAAGGGTTGTAACTTACCTCTGGGCAGGTGCCTAGGAGCCTTGCACTGGGCGCACACCGAGCAGGAGGAAACATAAACCCTCACGTCCATAGCCAAGGTGGGCCACCAGTACTTCCCAGTCAGACAGTGCACCATCCGACCAATCCCCAGATGACCAGAGGAGGGTGACGTGTGGGCCCAATAGATCAACTGTTCACGGACAGCAGACGGAACGTACAGATGCCCGGCGGGACACTGGAGGGGAGTGGGCTCTGTACGCAACGCCTGCTCAATGTCTGCGTCCAGCTCCCACACGACCGGCGCTACCAGGCAGGAGGCCGGGAGTATGGGAGTCTGATCCATGGGCCGCTCCTCTGTGTCATACAGCCGGGACAGTGCGTCTGCCTTCATATTCTGGGAACCTGGTCTGTAGGACAGGCTAAACACAAAACGGGTAACGAACATGGCCCACCTTGCCTGACGAGGATTCAGTCTCCTCGCTGCCCGGATGTACTCCAGGTTGCGGTGGTCAGTCCAGATGAGAAAAGGGTGTTTAGCCCCCTCAAGCCAATGTCTCCACGCCTTCAAAGCCTTAACCACAGCCAACAGCTCCCGGTCCCCCACTTCATAGTTCCGCTCCGCCGGGCTGAGCTTATTCGAGAAGAAAGCACAGGGGCGGTGCTTCGGTGGCGTGCCCGAGTGCTGAGAGAGCACGGCTCCTATCCCAGCCTCGGACGCTCCACTATGAACGCCAAAGAGGGATCCGGATGGGCCAGCACGGGAGCCGAGGTAAACAGAGCTCTTAGGTGCCCAAAAGCCCTATCCGCCTCAACCAACCACTGCAGACGTACAGGATCCCCCTTCAGCAGTGATGTAAAAGGAGCCGCCACCTGGCCAAAATCCCAGATAAATCTCCGGTAGTAATTGGCAAACCCTAAAAACCGCTGCACCTCCTTTACCCTGGTGGGAGTCGGCCAATTACGCACGGCTGAAATGCGGTCACTCTCCATCTCCACCCCTGATGTGGAAATGCGATACCCTAGGAAGGAGACGGCCTGCTGGAAGAACAGGCATTTCTCAGCCTTGACGTACAGGTCATGCTCCAACAGTCGTCCAAGTACCCTGCGCACCAAGGACACATGCTCGGCACGTGTAGCGGAGTATATCAGAATGTCATCGATATACACCACTAAACCCTGCCCGTGCAGGTCCCTGAAAATTTAATCTACAAAGGATTAGAAGACTGATGGAGCATTCATCAACCCGTACGGCATGACGAGGTACTCATAATGCCCTGAGGTGGTATTAAACGCCGTCTTCCACTCGTCTCCCTCCCGGATACGCACCAGGTTGTACGCGCACCTGAGATCCAGTTTAGTGAAGAAGCACGCCCCGTGCATTGACTCAATCGCCGTGGCGATGAGAGGTAGCGGGTAACTGTACCTCACCGTGATCTGATTGAGACCTCGATAGTCAATGCACGGGCGCAGACCTCCCTCCTTCTTCTTCACAAAAAAGAAACTCGAGGAGGCGGGCGAAGTGGAGGACTGAATGTACCCCTGACGCAGGGATTCAGAGACATATGTCTCCATAGTCGCCGTCTCCGCTTGCGACAGGGGATACACGTGACTCCTGGGAAGTGCAGCGTCTACCAGGAGATTTATCGCACAATCCCCCCATCGATGGGGTGGTAATTGAGTCGCCTTCTTTTTACAGAAGGCGAGAGCCAAATCGGCATATTCTGGGGGGATGCGCACGGTGGAGACCTGGTCTGAACTTTCCACCGTGGTAGCACCAACGGAAACCCCTACACACCTCCCCGAGCACTCTCGCGACCACCCCGTGAGAGCCCTCTGTTGCCATGAAATGGTGGGATCATGATGAGCTAACCAGGGAAGGCCTAGCACCACGGGAAATGCAGGAGAGTCAGTGAGGAAGAGACTGATTTTCTCCTCGTGACCCCCCTGCATCACCATGGCCAGGGAGATGGTGGCTTCCCTGATTAGCCCGGACCCTAATGGTCGACTATCCATAGCGTGTACCGGGAAAGGTCTAACCACAGGAATAATGGGGATCCCTAAACTAAGGGTGAACGCTCTGTCGATAAAATTCCCAGCTGCGCCTTAATCGACAAGTGCCTTATGCTGGGAATGCGGGGAAAACTCAGGGAAACAAACAGGTACAAACAGGTGGACAACAGAGGACTCTGGATGAGAGTTGTGCAGACTCACCTGGGGTGACGCCAGAGTGCCCTGCCTGCTGCCTCGACTCCCAGAGGGACCAACCCGGCACTGACCGGCAGTGTGCCCTCTGCGGCCACAGATGGTGCATGTGAAGGCCCCTCCTCCATTCTCCCTGAGCTCAGCCCCTCCCAGCTCCATGGGCACCGGAGCGGGGGTGCTGGAAGATGGAACCGACAGAGCCCTCTCTGGACGTCCGCGGGTGACCAGCAGGTTATCCAACCAGATGGACAGATCCACCAGTTGGTCAAAAGTGATGGTGGCATCCCTGCAGGGGACGTTCTTGCGCAGGCTGCATCGGTAGTGGTCGATAAGGGCCCTGTCGCTCCATCCTGCTCGGGCGGCCAAGGTCCGGAATTCCAGGGCAAACTCCTGGGTGCTCCTCGTCCCCTGCCTCAAGTGGAAGAGCCGAACTCCTCGAAGTGGTCCAACCTATAGAGCTCTGGAGTGGGCAAACGCCGCGTGGAGAGAAGGAGACGCAGCGTTTGCCCAGTCCAGCGCTCTCCCCGAGAGGCATGAGACGAGGGCGGACAACCTCTCCCTTCCCGAGGGAACTGGGTGAACGGTGGCCAGGTATAGGTCCAGCTGTAATAGGAACCCCTGGCACTGTGCTGCCGTCCCATCATACTCCCTGGGAAGGGAGAGACGCATGCCACTGGGACTGGATCCAGGAGGGACGGGTAGAGGTAACCCCGGTTGTGCAGACTTCCTGTCTCTCCCAGCGGTCCATGGTCTGCACAACGCGATCCATCGTGGCACCTAGATGTTGAAGCATTGCTGAGTGTTCCCGGATGCACTCCTCGACTCCTCTGACCGGGGCTCCTGCTCCTGCTGACTCCATGGGAGGTGTGAAATTCTGTCAAGGTGTGCGCTACTGGTGGAGAAGTCAGGTGCAGGAGAGCAGAGAGTTGTGAACAGGCGCACACTTTATTTCGGCAGAGGCAATAAACAGACAGACGCCACTGCGTCAAAACCTCCAGCCAAAGGTACAAGTGCAAGGCGCGAAACAGTCACAAAAAATATCAAATGTTTTACAATAAACATCCTTCGTGGAAAAACCACGGAATAACGGGGAAAAACCCAGCCTGGGCGTCCCGAGTGGCGCAACGGTCTGTATCACAACCAGCCGTGATCGGGAGTCCCATAGGGCGACACACAATTTTCCCAGCATCGTCCGGGTTAGGGGAGGGTTTGGCCGGGGGGCTTTACTTGGCTCATCGCGCTCTAGCAACTCCTTGTAGCAGGCCGGGCACTTGCAGGCTGAGCTCGGTAGTCAGTTGAATGGTGTTTCCTCCGACACATTGGTGCGACTGGCATCCAGGTTAAGCGGACAGGTGTTAATAAGCGCTGTTAGGCATGTCATGTTTTGGAGGAGGCATGACTCGACCTTCGCCTCCCGAGCCCGTTGGGGAGTTGCAGCAATTTTTATATATATATAAATATATATAGCCTACACCATAGCTTTCAACCTACCAGTATTTGTGTAAACTTTCAAAATAAATTCTGGTATAAATAATACATAAAATGAAATAAAGTACTTTTTTAAAGGTGGTTGCAATGCTTTGAAAAACAGTTGTACTGCACTAGTGCTTAAAAAAAATCTATATTCCTAAAGTTTAGCATGTCTTTGCAGGGGAACTCTTATTTTGAAAACAAAGACATCTGTGATCGTGGTGCCAGCATAATATCCTGCTGCTAGGAGAACAGTAATGCTCCAGTCCTTGAAGTGGCTATCGCGAGGTTAGCAGCATAGAATTACAATTAGTAGAACTGATATGCTCAAAGCAATGCTCCATGGTGGAATATAGAATTCCAGTTAGAACGTTCAAAGAATGTATGTATAGCCATTATCTGAATATTCTGTGCCATATGTTGAATTATGTGCATTTAAATGACAATTTATATTGGTCATATTATATGATGTATCTAAATATACAGATATGAGTTGATCAGCTAACAAAAGTGCACCACCCAAAAATGTGTGGGACAAAAGTTCTACCAAACCTATATCTATGATTGGCGCACACCTAGCTCGTGCTGTGGATGTGATGATGCGAAACAATGAAACGACACCCCAAAAATGGCCGAAAGTCACAAGTTTCTCTCCTCCTCCCACATACAGAATATATAATTAAATAGTATAGGCTAAAAACAAAATTCAATATGACCACAATAGGTTTTCCTTATTATTTTATACATAGAGATAGATGAATGCCTTTAAGTATAGGCTACACATTAAGTAGCCTAAAAGGCATAAATGCATTTTCAGATGTTAGGATTTGTTTAGCTACACTGGCTGTCAGAGATAAAGCAGTATTTTAATGAATAGCTAGAAACGTATTGTTTCTTACATGATTCTTACAATGTGTATTACACAATTTATAAATATTCACTCGCTTTGTGTGTGTGTGTGTGTCAAATCAAATTTTATTGGTCACATACACGTGTTTAGCAGATGTTATTGCGGGGTGTAGCGAAATGCCTGTGTGTGTGTGTGTGTGTGTGTGTGTGTGTGTGTGTGTGTGTGTGTGTGTGTCGATGCTTGAATTCTACTACTACACATGGTGAGTTGAAAACATGAGTTTTGTTGTATTGGAACATGTTAAAAGGCATCCTATAAAATGAAAGAGGTGAACATGAATGTAGCAGGAAGACAATGATATGATCTAGATGGAGAAAATGCTTTGTTCCAAATCTGGTGCAATGCATCAGCCTGCAGCTAGGCCTATATGTTATGTTGTGGTGAAGCTTTTGTGACATCACTGTGGAATTCACGCACACAGGGACACATGCACACACCCATTACCTTTGGACTTGTTTGTGTTGTTTACTGGGTGAATGACTGAATCCTTTACACCCCAATGGAGCCGACCAGGTGAAGGCAGGTCAATGGCACTGACTGAACAATAAGAACCTCACAGTGGGTTCTGCTGCCGAGGCCTGTCTCTGTAACAAAAACAGACGGGCCGTTTCTGATTCTGACAGCACAAAGTTATCATAGAGAAAGGATCATCACACACATGCACACACACACCTGACTAAGTAAAGACTCACTCTTGTGGTGGTGTGTTAGTGTGTGAGAGCCTACAGTAGGTCTGGGAGTAGAGGAAAAGCATAAGATTCACAATCACTGAACTCACTGTTTCCTATCTATGAATACATATCTCCAGGCTTGAATGAAACGTGTGAATATTTCACGTTTTTTTCTCTGAATGAGAGCTTGCTTTTTAAGTTTGGGGGAGAGAGTGTGTATGTTGGGGTGGCGGGTATTTTACCACTTGTTTCAGTTGCAAGTTACATCATGAAACGGGTTATATTTGGTGGAGAAAGTGAGTGAGGCACAGACACACACACACACACACACACACACACACACACACAACCGATATGCACCTGCTCAGTCATGGTAACCTGATTTTTAAATCATGAGATGAGTTTCCATGGTAACAGAACAATAACCCTTTACAGTCATTGTTACAGAGGAAGATTGAATAAATACAGTAGATTGAACAGAAGCGCACACACTCTTTCTCTTCCCGTCCACACACAAAGAGCCCGAAAGAACATTACAGTTTATGCTGTATAAACATGACAGTCATTCACTATAGAAATTTAGCTCACTAATGTTGAGAGAGAGCAAGAGAGAGAGAGAGAGCAAGAGAGAGAGAGAGAGAGAGAGAGAGAGAGAGAGAGAGAGAGAGAGAGAGAGAGAGAGATCATAGACTACTGCTTGCTGCCATGTGATGAGAACCAGAGCCAGGGCATTCCAAGAGCATCAAATGTCCGCCAGTCTATAAGAAAGGCATAGAGAGAGGTGGCAGCCATTTTGAAAAGCAGCTGCAGTGAGCAAGTGAATAGGGAACGTGGGGTCATCAGTATCTGGCCACGCTTGAGCGGAAGATCAAAGTACAACGCTTTCAAACCAACATCATTTCAACCTTTAACTCTTACCCCAACCCACTAACCCTTAACTGTAAACAAATAGCTCATATACTTGCTCAACAGTTCTCTTGATATAACAGTTTAGCCATTCTAGCAGAAGTACAAAGCAATGAACTGAACAACAGTTGAGGTCCAATGTGTATCCACTAATTTCTTATTTTACATATCAGTCACGTGTTATGACAAATGTACACAAACTCAAAGACATGTAACATCAGAAAGAGAGCATGATGACCCCAAAGTACAGATGTCTGGTACCTGATCGACCTTGGAATATAATGTTTATCCCAGGCATTTAATGTTGATGAGAGCCAGGGTTTACAGGGAATGACTCTCTAACTCCTTGATGAGAAAAAGCCAGGGTCAATCTACTATTTTATATTAACCATTGGCTCCATCTAGCGGTACATGAGGCTATTGCTATCTGGAATCTTTGGGACGTCCCTTAAAAATGGTTACGGTTAGTGTTAAGGCGGCTTTGGTTATGATCCTAGGGTAGCACTAATATGTGTGGAAATTGTTCACAGATTTAGAATCAGATTATCCACCCGAATTCCAAACCAGGATGGGATAAACACAAAACTGACCTTAGATTAGCGTCTGGGTGGAAAGTATTCCTGGGGAGCTGTCAATTCCATCATCTACCTACCTAGTACTGTACTGTTAGCTAGCGATCTACTGTAACCACGCGATTTGGAGTTAATTTAAAGCATTGTTTATATAAAGTATATGCAATACTAGCTACTTTCATTTTTTATTAGTTTAAAACGTGATACGCGAGTTGATCATGTTTGATGGTCACCTTAAAACATACTGACTGTTTGTTCGCATTTAGCTAGCTTGCTAGCAGGCTTGGGGAGTAATGGGATACAAACAATTGTAACTGTAATCCGTTACATTACCAGCAAATATATTGTAATCAGATAACAGATACTTTTGAAAAACTAGATTATTACTTTGAAGATACATTTTACATTCAGAAAGGACTTTTGGGAAAAAAATATTTTACACTTCTCTGTTTTCTCAATGACATTCAAATCAGCATTGAAAAAAGGCACAGTTTTACATTTGTTCAACGTGAGCGAGTCTGACCATAAATCAGAGACCACTATAATGACACAACTAATGTGTTTGATGGATCGCGGGAAAAGAGCAGGAATAGGCTTTTGTAGGCTACAGTCCAAGCTATATCTTCCAATGGAGCGACTGATGTTGGCATCCAAAGATTATCCAATTTGAATAAACGCTTGGAGGTTGTTCAAAAATCTAAATGTGTATTTGAAACCAATAATAGATGAATTCAAGAAGTTAAAGCTGCCTATCAATCATTGTTTTTGAAACCAGGGGACAGCCAGTGAAAAATGCGATCTTGCAACAGCAGCATAAAAGTGAGTATTTTATTGCTCAATCTAATTCATGCTGATAAAATAAATAAATACATTGGCCTAATACCCTGACTACACCGCTCGCGTTGCGTGCGTTGCAAAATAAATTTAGGAATCTATGTTATTCAATTATTGCACGCACACTGCTCGCGCGTGTCAACGAGGACCTTGTGCATTTCAGGTAAAATAACATCCTAATGTTTATATCCCAGGACAAATTAGCTAGCAACAGCAAGCTAGCTAAATAGGTGCAAGCGCAAGCTAACTAGCTAGCTAAATTGCCATACATGTTTAATGCTTTTCGACCTGTCCCCAAATTAATGTAATTGGTTCAGAGTTTGTTTTGATATGTCGTGATCGCGTTTGGTGTGGGCGGACAAAATACATTTATACGGAACCCAAACCGCCTGCGTGCCATCGTGCATAAATTTATTTTGTCCCCCCCACACCAAACATGATCACCACACGCAGGTTAAAATATCAAAACAAAACTCTGAACCAATGACATTTGAGAAACAGACACCTCAGAAGTCCTCAACTGGCAGCTTCATTAAATAGTACCCGCAAAACACCAGTCTCAATGTCAACAGTGAAGAGGCGATTCTGGGATACTGGCCTTCTAGGCAGAGTCGCAAAGAAAAAGCCATATCTCAGACTGGCCAATAAAAAGAAAAGATTAAGATGGGCAAAAGAACACAGACAATGGACAGAGGAACTCTGCCTAGAAGGCCAGCATCCCTTAGTCGCCTCTTCACTGTTGACGTTGAGACTTGTGTTTCATGGGTACTATTTAATGAAGATGCCAGTTGAGGACTTGTGAGGCGTCTGTTTCTCAAACTAGACTTTTTAATGTACTTGTCCTCTTGCTCAGTTGTGCACCGGGGCCTCCCACTCCTGATTCTATTCTGGTTAGAGACAGTTTGCACTGTTCTGTGAAGGGAGTAGTACACAGCATTGTATGAGATCTTCAGGTTCTTGGCAATGTCTCGCATGGAATAGCCTTCATTTCTCAGAACAAAAATAGACTGATGAGTTTCAGAAGAAAGTTCTTTGTTTCTGGCCATTTTGAGCCTGTAATCAAATGCTGATGCTCCAGATACTAAACTATTCTAAAGAATGCCAGCTTTATTGCTTCTTTAATCAGGACAACAGTTTTCAGCTGTGCTAACATAATTTTAAAAGGGTTTTCTAATGATCAATTAGCCTTTTAAAATGATACACTTGGATTAGCTAACACAACGTGCCATTGGAACACAGGAGTGATGGTTGCTGATAATGGGCCTCTGTATGCCTATGTAGATATTGCATAAAAAATCTGCCGTTTCCAGCTACAATAGTCATTTACAACATTAACAATGTCTACACTGTATTTCTGATCAATTTGATGTTATTTTAAATTTGGGGGAAAAAGTGCTTTTCTTTCAAAAACAAGGACATTTCTAAGTGACCCCAAAATTTTGAACGGTAGAGTATATATATATATATATATATATATATATATATATATATATATATATATATATATATATATATATATATATATATCTCCATTGATTCTTAAAGAATATAACTTATAAATAAATGCCTCATGAACTTAGTTAAACTTTTACACTACATGAGAACCCAAAATATAAACTTGTTTTTCTCCAGTGTTTGTAAATGTAAACCAACACTGTATAGCCTCATATCATGGTATAAAAAAAATATGTTGATATCCTCGATGGTCAGTCCTTGTATCCATAGCTCTGTCTATTAATCTGAGAGTGGTACATTTCTCCAGGCAGCCGTTTTGTTTTTGTTGTCTGTGGATTTGCTCTTTAAACAGCTGCATATTATCAAGATATCAAAGTGTCACCAACAAAAAGTTAAACAATAGGCCTATAGCAAAAATATATATAATTCACATGTTAATAGCACTTTTCAGTAGTGCTCAAAACATGCCTTTCCATGAGCGTAGCATTTATTTTTCAACTCGAATCAATGAGCCCAATCAGTCCTCCATGACAACAAAATCATAAACAACAGAGTAAGGCTGGCTAATAAGTCCTTAGTTTTGGGGTTATGGTCAGGTAAAACAATTTGGCTAATCTATACTTCCATATTTCCAAGTCCTGTTCTTGAAGATCAAGGGGTATAACATTTATTGGAATGACTGGAGTTCTGATAGACTTTGGTTTTTAATGTAAAGATATAATTTATTCGTATTATTAAATGTAGTAGCGATGGGTTAGAAGAAGCCTACATAACCAACCCATAAAGTGACATTTAACATTCATATATGACCAACTATGTCAACTTTAACATTGATTTATCCTGCAATAGATGTTGTTCAATTGGTAACATACATTTTTGTATTTTTCTAATGCCTCTTAAGGGGAAAGTACTCTAAAAGTAACTGATTACGTTACTGAGTTTGGGTAATCCAAAAAGTTACGTTACTGATTACAGTTTTGGACAGGTAACTAGTAACCGTAACAGATTACATTTAGAAAGTAACCTACCCAACCCTGCTTGCTAGATAGCTACGGTTAGCTGTCAGTGTCACTTTCAGATTTATCACCAGTTAGCTGTAATAGCTAACGCCCTTCCCTTGCAATAATGGCAAGGAGATTATTGCCTTGTGGATAAATAGATTACTATTTTACAATGAAGCGATGTTCAAATGAAGAGTTGCGTCTTTCAATTCAGTCAGTGTGCTCTGTAGCTGGCTCGCTTCGCATCGAGCAGGACTCAGATGATGACTGTTTGCCAGAGTGCAAGCTCCTGCTCTCGTGGAATCAGATTGTCACATCACATCTCAGTATGACAATCATTCAACGTCCCACTCAACCCGTTTCCAATAAACCACCTAATTCATTTGGTGTTCAGTGAACTGTTAATAACAAACCTTTGATTAATGTTGTAATTTCATGATTCTATCTGCTGCATGAATCAACGGACAAAAAGTAGGCCTACAGTAATCAATATGAAATGTATGGGTTATTTCTATCCCGCGCTGTGCCCATGATAAGATCTGACCGAAATCGTTTGTTCAACATAACAACCCAGCTAAACATAGGCGTAGCATATTATTTTCCATGTCGCACACAGATAAAAGACACATTGTCATGAACAGTTATCCCATTGTGTCCACATGGTTACAGTGTGATACCACCGGCAGCTACCATCACACACACACACACACGCCAGCAGTTAGATCTTCAAAACTCATATTGACTTCTCTTGTTCCCTCTCTCTCCCTCTCTCTTGTAGCATGGCGGATAAACAGGATAAGAGTGAGCTGAAAGCAGAGCTGGAGAGGAAGAAACAGCGCCTGGCCCAGATCCGAGAGGAAAAGAAGAGAAAAGAGGAGGAGAAGAACAAGAAGAAGGATGTAAGTAGAGAGAAGAGAAGTAGAACATGCTAATGGCTGGCTTGATGCAGAGGAGTTGTGGGGGCTCACATCCCTGTAACATTCATCTGTAGGCAGATTAAATGTATGTATTCTATTGCCCCTACTGTTGACCAGGCTATGTTAGAGATTCAGTCTGATTTAGTCGCCTTGCAGAAAGCCCTTGTTGATTTAAAATGGTTAGTTATTGCTGCAAAAACTAAATGTGTGTTGTTTTCTAATTCTCATAGAAATATTTCAGATGGTTTACACATTTATGCATTGGATGGTTCTCTCATCGAGCAGGTTGCCGCCTACAAATATCTGGGTATTTTGATTTACAAAAATGTTATGTTAAAAAAACATATGGATGAGCTAGCTACCCACTGGGCGCACACATTGGTTGAATCAATGTCATTTCAATGAAATTACTTTGAACCAACGTGAAATAGACGTTGAATTGACGTTTGTGCCTAGTTAAGAAGCTGAGGTTTAAAGTAGACTTCTTTTATAGAAATAAACTCATCAAAAAAAGAAACGTCCTCTCACTGTCAACTGCGTTTATTTTCAGCAAACCTAACACGTGTAAATATTTGTATGAACATAACAGGATTCAACAACTGAGACATAAACTGAACAAGTTCCACAGACATGTGACTAACAGAAATTGAATAATGTGTCCATGAACAAAGGGGGGGGGGGGTCAAAATCAAAAGTAACAGTCAGTATCTGGTGTGGCCACCAGCTGTATTAAGTACTGCAGTGCATCTCCTCCTCATGGACTGCACCAGATTTGCCAGTTCTTGCTGTGAGATGTTACCCCACTCTTCCACCAAGGCACCTGCAAGTTCCCGGACATTTCTGGGGGGAATGGCCCTAGCCCTCACCCGCTGACCCAACAGATCCCAGACGTGCTCAATGGGATTGAGATCCGGGCTCTTCGCTGGCCATGACAGAACACTGACATTCCTGTCTTGCAGGAAATCATGCACAGAGCGAGCAGTATGGCTGGTGGCATTGTCATGCTGGAGGATCATGTCAGGATGAGCCTGCAGGAAGGGTACCACATGAGGGAGGATGATGTCTTCCCTGTAACACAGAGTGTTGAGATTGCCTGCAATGACAACAAGCTCAGTCCAATGATGCTGTGGCATACCGCCCCTGACCATGACGGAACCTCCACCTCCAAATCGATCTCGTTCCAGAGTGCAGGCCTCGGTATAACGCTCATTCCTTCGACGATAAACGTGGATCCGACCATCACCCCTGGTGAGACAAAACCGCGACTTGTCAGTGAAGAGCACTTTTTGCCAGTCCTGTCTGGTCCAGCAACAGTGGGTTTGTGCCCATAGGCGACGTTGTTGTCGGTGATGTCTGATGAGTACCTGCCTTACAACAGGCCTACAAGCCCTCAGTCCATTCTCTCTCAGTCTATTGCGGACAGTCTGAGCACTGATGGAGAGATTGTTCGTTCCTGGTGTAACTCGGGTAGTTGTTGTTGCCATCCTGTACCTGTCCCGCAGGTGTGATGTTCGTATGTACCAATCCTGTGCAGGTGTTGTTACACGTGGTCTGCCACTGCGAGGACGATCAGCTGCCCATCCTGTCTCCCTGTAGCGCTGTCTTAGGCGTCTCACAGTATGGACATTGCAATTTATTGCCCTGGCCACATCTACAGTCCTCATGCCTCCTTGCAGCATGCCTAAGGCACGTTCACGCAGATGAGCAGGGACCCTGGGCATCTTTCTTTTGGTGTTTTTCAGAGTCATTAGAAAGGCCTCTTTTAGTGTCCTAAGTTTTCAGAACTGTGACCTTAATTGCCTACCGTCTGTAAGCTGTTAGTGTCATAACGACCGTTCCATGTTCATTAATTGTTTATGGTTCATTGAACAACCATGGGAAAAAGTGTTTACAATGAAGATCTGTGAAGTTATTTGGATTATCTTTGAAAGACAGGGTCCTGAAAAAGGGACGTTTCCTTTTTTGCTGAGTTTAGATCATGCCTCTCCTTAAACAGCAGGAAGCAGGTTGTACAGGCAACCTTCCTGCCAGTTCTTGATTATGGTGACACCATTCATCAGAATGCAGCAGCCTCTACTCTAAAACCCTTGGATGCAGTGTACCATAGCGCGCTTCGCTTTAATCACAGTTGACAGGTTTAATAATCACCACAGCATCCTTTATCAGGTCAGCTTGACCTCTCTAAATTCCCGTAGATCACTTCATTTTTCCCTTTTTGTTTACATAAGCTCTGCTGCACAAGCTTCTAACATATCTCACTTCTCTGTTAATGTATAAAAATACGAGTCCCCAAGCCCGCTTACAGGGTTGGTTAACACTTGAAGTCCCTCGTGTCTCCACCAACCTCGGTAAATCAGCATTTCGTTTTACTCAGAACATGTTTGGAATAATTTACAATCCTCGTTACGTCTTGAATCCCTGGTGACAGTAGGGCACTTTAGAACGCTGATGAGGAATGAATTCACTGAAGTTTGCTCGTTTTCTGGTTGATTGTAATCATTTTTGTGTTGTGAAACGTACTGTATCTTCTGTATCTCGTAGTTCTTTTTTGTTGTTGCTGTTTTATTGTATCATCATGTTGATTTGTGAATTGTTTGTTCTCAGGGCACTATTGAGAATGAGACCCTGGTCTCAATTGGGCTCCCCTGAATAAATACAAGTAAAATAAATAGTATATTATTGTTATTAGTGTGTCATGTAATAGCCTATGCAGTATTTATATGTGGTTATATTGTATTTATTACGTGATCTTTTTCCCCGTCTCTCCAATTCAACGGATCCCTCTCATCGCTGCCTCTCCTTTTCTACCCATTCTCCCTCTTCCCCCCCTTCCACTCTCTCCCCCTGTAGGGGTCTGACTCGAAGCGGGAAGGGGAAGGGGGTGGAGTCGGTGCAGCAGATGACTCTTCTGACCTGGAGAAGAAGAGGAGAGAGGCTGAGGCTCTGCTGCAAAGCATGGGGATCACCCCTGATATACCCAACAGTAAAGACACACACACATGTACACACACTCACGTACACGTACACACTCTTCTGTTTTTTTAACAAGCATTTTTGCATGAAGCCTCAGCGTGCCACTTGTCCCCTACTTTTTCTTCTCTCCCGTCATTTACTACTAACCAACTGACTCTCTCATTCACTCAATTATTCACTCCCTCATTCTTTGACCCCCCCACACACACACACAGCCCCACACAGCCCAGCCTCTGAGGGTAATAACAGAGGATACGTGTCTGTTTCACTATCTAGTCACTACCCTTATGTCTCCCTCAGCCAAGTCAGTGGGCAGCGATTCTGGAAGCCAGGACTCTGGAGATGGAAACTCTAGGTCTGTGTTTGTGTATTTGTGATTAAGTACTTGTATGCTCATTGTATATTATTAACCTGCCAGCTTTCTCTCTTTCTCTGTGTTACTCACTCTCTTCCTGCTCTCTCTCTCTCTCTCTTCCTGCTCTCTCTCTCTCTCTCTCTTCCTGCCCTCTCTCTCTCTGCTGCCCCCTGGTGGTGCATTGTGGCTGTATCAGGACGTTACCCTGGGATCCTGACCCCTCTACTCTGCAGCTGCACTCTGACTCTGAACTACTGGGGTTCACCTCTTTCTTACTCTATAAGACTCATTCCCCTACTTGGGCTGTGGTTTTGCTCCTCTCTTCTGTTCCTCTTGGTCATTTCTTTGGTGTGCCTGAATGGCCCTTGTTAGCATCATACACATTGCTGTCTGCTAGCACATGTAGAGTGTTTGTCTTTGTAATGGTGTGTTTGGATGTGGAGTGTGAGAGTGTTTGTATAATGGTGTGGCTGTGTTTTTAAGTTTGTATGTGTCTCTCTGACTATGTGTGTGTCTCCTGTCCAGGCGAGGTTTTAGGCTTGGCATGGCAAAGGTGACCCAGGTGGATTTCCCTCCAAAAGAGATGGTGTCCTACTCCAAGGAGACACAGACCCCCGCCGATACACAAACACACACCCAGGCTAAACCAGGTAAACTTAGTGTTTTATGGGTTAGCGGCAATTCTACAAACTTTGAATGTTTTATTGTACGTTGTGTTGTTGTGAGCATGATGTTGTGGGTGTGTGTGCGTGCGTGTGTAGCAGAGGAGGAGGAGGAGGAAGAAGAGGAGGAGGAGATGGTCGATCCCAAGCCAGCAGAGGACTCCCAGGAGGAGAAAGCTGATGAGGAGGAGAAGCAAGAAGAAGGTGAGATTGACTTTACCCTCCTGCCTCTGTAAGTTGACTAGCCCTGGCCTACACCACTTCCGATATTCATGCGTGTGTGTGTGTATAGTCCCTCCCAAGGAGCTGACTGAAGAGGAGAAGATGCACCTGCTCAACTCTGAGGAGTTCATGACCTTCTTCGATCGAGGGAGCAGGATTGTAGAGCGGGCTCTCTCTGAGCGAGTGGACGTCTGCTTCGACTACAGTGGCCGAGACCTGGAGGACAAGGAGAGGTGAGACACTCACACCTGAACACACAGCTATAGAGAGTGTATGTTCTTATTTCTCTCGCTCTTTCTTTCAATATTTCTTTCTTCCTTTCCAGTGAGATGCAGGCGGGGGCTAAGATGTCTCTGAGTAGGGTGTTCTCTGACGAACGTTGGTCCAAGAACAGAGTGGTCACCTGTCTGGACTGGTCTCCTCAGGTAGGAGAGTGTGTGTGATGATTCGGATTAGGGCCTATCTTTTAAAAAGTTACATAATCTCTTGTGTTGGACTCTGTTAGAGTCATGCAAATCTGTGTATTTGATTCCTGATACACGTCTGTTTTACCCCTGTTGACTGCTGTTTGACTGCCGTCTGCTGTTTGATTCAGTACCCTGAACTGCTGGTGGCCTCCTACAACAACAATGAAGATGCTCCTCATGAGCCGGACGGAGTGGCTCTGGTCTGGAATATGAAGTATAAGAAGACCACACCCGAATACACCTTCCACTGCCAGGTACACACACACACACACACACACACACACACACACACACACACACACACACACACACACACACACACACACACACACACACACACACACACACACACACACACACCACCTCTCTGTGAATATAATTCTCTTCTCTGTGTCTCTTCCCCAGTCTGCGGTGATGTCAGCGGCATTCGCCAGGTTCCATCCTAACCTGATTGTGGGTGGGACTTACTCAGGCCAGATCGTCCTATGGGACAACAGGAGCAACAAAAGAACATCTGTACAGAGAACTCCCCTGTCTGCATCCGCTCACACGGTAACTCACATACACTACAAAGGAACGTTGCTGACAGGTGTATAAAATCAAGCACACAGCCATGCAATCTCCATAGACAAAACACTGGCAGTAGAATAACCTTACTGAAGAACTCAGTGACTTTCAACATGGCACCTTCATAGGATGTCACCTTTCCAACAAGTCAGTTCGTCAAATTTCTGCCCTACTAGAGTTGCCCCGGTCAACTGTAAGTGCTGTTATTGTGAAGTGGAAACGTCTAGGAGCAACAACTGCTCAGCTGCAAAGTAGTAAGCCACACAAGCTCACAGAATGGGACCAGCCAGTGCTAAAGGACATAGCGTGTAAAAATCGTCTGTCCCCGGTTGCAACCAGGGCTGTTGTGGTGACCGTATTACTGCTACACCAGCGGTCACGAATCATGAAGGCAGTCAAATTACACATGACAATTTAGACACGGTAATTAGGCTTCTCCAAGCTCTGATGGTCATTAGTAGCATACCAAACTTGCTAACTGCCTGGTATTCAGCACTCTATTGTCCCTCTAATCACTCTGACATCAATGCAAATGTATTAAAAAATCAAATCAAACACTTCATGAGAACCCATGGGCTAATGTTGCACACATTTCTATAGGCAAAAAAAAAGAGAGTGATGGCCTCTATTAAAAAGAGGAGGATTCTATCAGTTTTCTATAGGCAAGGCCTATTATATTTTTCTCAACTTTCCTAATATAAAGCTAATATTAAGCACATTGCTTATCTTTACAACAGGAGTATAGCCTACCTGGCTGGCATGACAATTAACCACAGTAAAAGCTTCCTCCATTCCCTATTTAAGTGTAGAGATTACATATATTTTTCCCCCTGCCCCTGTTGAGACAATATAATGGTCCATTCTAAATCAAAGCGAATTTCACGCACATATTATTTAGTACAAGATTAAATCAAGAATAGTCTTATGGGTGACAATATTAGCCTATCACTTGTGAATGATATATCACTTGTGAATGATGTCCAGTTTAAGGCAAGAAACAATGCCTTTAAAAAAAAATCATAGTCCCCCCCATAGCCCTATATGTTTTGATAAGGTTTGTATCACAACTAAAGTGGCCAGATATTGGCGTGGAAGAACTTAACTGGTCTGCACAGAGCCCTGACCTCAACCCCATCGGACACCTTTGGGATGAATTGGAACGCCGACTGCGAGCCTAATCGCCCAACATCAGTGCCCAACCTCACTAATGCTCTTGTGGCTGAATGGAAGCAAGTCCCCGCAGTAATGTTCCAACATCTAGTGGAAAGCCTTCCCAGAAGAGTGGAGGCTGTTACAGCACTAAAGGGGGGACCAACTCCATACTAATGCCCATGATCTTGGAATGAGATGTTCATATACTTTTGGCCACGTTGTCAACATTGAGTGCTCAATAGCTTTCAAATTGTGAAAATGTTTAGATATTATTTTACGGGTACAAGCTACTATCAGCTAAATATAGACTGGACTGTGTAATGTTAGCTAAATGGAAACATCACCCATTTCTAACGGTGTCCTGTGATATTCAGCATCCTGTGTACTGTGTGAACGTGGTCGGGACCCAAAACGCTCACAACCTCATCAGCATCTCTACTGACGGAAAGATGTGTTCTTGGAACCTAGACATGCTGTCTCAACCACAGGTACGATTGCAGTGTGTGTTTGTGTTCTAGGACATTGCGAAGTTAGTGTTTTGGCAGTTTTAATGCTGTGTGTGTGTGTGATACAGGACAGTCTGGAGCTGGTGTTTAAGCAGTCTAAGGCAGTATCAGTGACCTCCATGGCGTTTCCTCTGGGTGATGTCAACAACTTTGTGGTTGGGAGTGAAGATGGATCCGTCTACACCGCCTGCCGCCACGGGAGGTGTGTGTGTTCAGAACTTTGCTTTGTGGACATCACTTTGTGGCCAACACCAATATGTGTGTGTGTGTGTCTGTTACAGTAAGGCAGGCATCAGTGATGTGTTTGAGGGACACCACGGTCCAGTCACTGGACTGAGCTGTCACAGTGCCGGGGGTCCCGTGGATTTCTCCCATCTCTTCATCTCTGCTTCCTTCGACTGGACTGTTAAGCTGTGGACCACCAAGGTAACACACACATACACACTTCTTCTGGGAGCCCTCGTAGTAGAGTATGATCTCCCTCCAAGGGTCGCGGGTCCCGGTTGTTGTGTGGGTCTGGCTGGCCATGGGTATGGCGGTGGCTGGGCAGGTTGATCGGTGATCTGCAGCTTCTGTGGCAGCAGGAATGGTTCGTTCTGTGTCCCGGGCGTTGTTGTTACTGGCACCGGTTACTGTGCTTTGCGGCGACACACACTTACCCTTTCTCCCCATCGTCTCTCTGTAGAGTACTCGTCCTCTGTATTTGTTTGAGGACAGCTGTGACTATGTGTATGATGTCATGTGGTCTCCCACTCACCCCGCCCTCTTCGCCTGTGTGGATGGATCAGGACGGCTGGACCTGTGGAACCTCAACAACGACACAGAGGTACACACACATTTCTACGCACAGTGCAAAACAACAGATATGCATATGAACAATGCAACATTGTGCGTGTCCTAGGTGCCCAGTGCCAGTGTGGTTGTGGATGGGTCTCCTGCTCTGAACCGTGTGCGGTGGGCTCACTCAGGGAGAGAAATCGCTACAGGAGACTCAGACGGGCAGGTGCTGGTCTACGACGTAGGAGAGGTGAGAGATCCATCCCTTATACTGAAGCTCTTGATATACTGTACATGTCATACCTGTGTGTAACCCATGTGTGTGTGTGTGTATGTTCTCTCGTTTCCACAGCAAATCTGTGTGCCCAAGGCAGATGAGTGGACCCGTTTCGTGCGCACGCTCGTGGAGATCAACGAGAGCCGAGACGAAGGAGATGAGCTCGCCGCGCAGCGCCTACTCGCCTGATCACCATGGTTACTTTGGGGACCACGCCCCTCTTGCTTCCAAATCCTCCCTCTGGTTGGAGCAGGTGTGATGTCTATCCCTCAGGGTTCTAGAAGGTCGACAGTGTTCTGTCCACCGCTCCAACTCAAGTCCTTTTCTAAATATGCAAAACGTACCTTTTTACTACTTTGTATTTGTACATTTTCTAGACGTATGTATGTTCCCTATGGGCTGACGATGTGTGTTAAACTGATGGTGAAGAACAGAAAAAGATCACCCATGCTATGCGCATTCCAACCTTCATAGACAAGGACAGCCATGTCCTCATATTTTAGCAACAATTTTATTTATCCATGCATTTATCACATTTGGTTACACACATTTTAAACATATTACATATTTCTGCAGATAACGTTTCTAATATCCCCTAACATTAACACTACACCTAAACCCAAAAATAAAAAAATAAAGCTTTTTAAATTAACTAAAACTATTCTTCACGGCAAGTTATGAACCAAAGTTTTTACTTTCTCTTTTGGTAATGTACCTGTATGTCTCTTAATAGAAAAACAGTTTCGTTCTCCTTCCTGAAAGCATGAATAATGAAATCTTCCCACATATGAAGATGTGGACGCAAGCAGAGCCATAGATACAGTACCTCTGGAAAGTATTCAGACCCCTTGACTTTATCCACATTTTGTTACGTTACAGCATTATTCTAAAATCTACACAAGCAAAAACAGATTTAGATATTTTTGCAAAAATAAACAGAAATACCTTAATTACATTAGTATTCAGACCCTTTCCTATGAGACTCGAAATTGAGCTCAGGTGCATCCTGTTTCCATTGATCATCCTTGAGATGTTTCTACAACTTCATTGGAGTCCACCTGAGGTAAATTCAATTGATTGGACATAATTTGGAAAGGCACACACCTGTCTATATAAGGTCCCACAGTTGACAGTGCATGTCAGAGCAAAAACCAAGCCATGAGGTCGAAGGAATTGTCCGTAGAGCGCCAAGACAGGATTGTATCGAGGTACAGATCTGGGGAAAGAGTACCAAAAAATGTCTGCAGCATTGAAGGTCCCCAAGAACACAGTGGCCTCCGTCATTCTTAAATGGAGGTTTGGAACCACCAAGACTCTTCCTAGAGCTGGCCGCCCGGCCAAACTGAGCAATTGGGGGGGGGAGCAGATTCTCTGGTCTGATAAAACCAAAATTGAACTCCTTGGCCTGAATGCCAAGCACCACGTCTGGAGGAAACCTGGCAACATCCCTACGGTGAAGCATGGTGGTGGCATCATCATCCTGTTGGGATGTTTTTCAGTGACAGGGAGACTAGTCAGGATCGAGGGAAAGATGAACTGAGCAAAGTACAAAGAGATCCTTGATGAAAACCTGCTCCAGAGCGCTCAGGACCTCAGCCAGGGGCGAAGGTTCACCATCCAACAGGACAACGACTCTAAGCACACAGCCAAGACGACGCAGAAGTGGCTTCGGGACAAGTCTCTGAATGTCCTTGAGTGGCCCAGCCAGAGCCCAGACTTGAACATCTCTGGAGAGACCTGAAAATAGCTGTGCAGCAACGCTCCCCATCCAACCTGACAGAGCTTGAGGATCTGCAGAGAAAAATGGAAGAAACTCCGAATACAGATGTGCCAAGCTTGTAGCGTCATACCCAAGAAGACTTGATGCTGTAATCGCTGCCAAAGGTGCTTCAACAAAGTACTGAGTAAAGGGTCTGAATACTTATGTAAATGTAATATTTCCATTAATAAATTAGCAAAAATGTCTACATTCATTTTTGCTTTGTCATTATGGGGTATTGTGTGTAGATTGGGGGGGGACTATTTAATCAATTTTAGAATAAGGCTATAACATAAGGGGTCTGAAAACTTTGCCAAACTCTCCATGTACAGTGCCTTCGGAAACTATCCTCCATGTTGGCACCGAAGGCACCACATTCTAGTTAACATTCCAACAAGACTTGTCAGAACATTGTCCATTATAATTCTCTGTTGGAGTTGACCAAACTCTGTATAGATATGGTGTGTATCTAATTACATTTTATCTGTATGACAAAGTGACCAAGTCTAGTTTTCCACAAACTATTGGTTAGATTTTGCTTGGCCATTTTTGCTGTTCATTCTCCTTGAAATAAAATATTTTCAGGTGTGAAATTAAACTAAATTACTTATTTCAATAAAATGCATTTAAGTTACTTAATCCTTTGCCCAGGATTCTCCTCAATAAACAGTTTGAAGGTCTGTACATCAGTAAGAGTGATTCAAGAGACGAAGGCCCAGCGTAACTCCAACATTAGTCACGTTGCTTTAACATTACCGCAACATTTGTCACTGAAACATTTCGCTATCATGGGGTTGCTCTAACATTACCATAACATTGTTCTCCAATGTTAGATTAATATTGCTCTAACATCAGTAATGTTGCTTTCCAGCTGTGTCACATCTCTGTACAGCAGATCTACAATATGTACATTAACTTCCTGTGCAAGGCCCACTGAGTAAAGCCTTACACATGCCGTCCAATCAAATATCTCCCACACACTGTCCAATCATAGTAGCCCCCCCAAAATGTATAATCAGTTATTCATGAGAAGAGAGGAGCCACCAGAGAGATGGAGGAATGGGAGCAAAGGAATAGAGAGAGAAGGCTCCTTTCAAATCAATGGTTTCATATGGAAAGAAAAAGGAGAGGCGCATGTATCCACTGGAGATACAACAGTGTTCAGGTTAATGCCTGCTTCAACAATGGACCTACAGTCAGCTCTCCAGGACCAGGGTTAGAGCACTAGAGTAGACCCTGGGGTGTTTGTGTTTATAGCTGTGCACATGGCCCCTAGGAGTGTACGTGTGTGCATTTCGGTGTACATGGCCCCTAGGAGTGTACGTGTGTGCATTTCGGTGCACATGGCCCCTAGGAGTGTACGTGTGTGCATTTCGGTGCACATGGCCCCTAGGAGTGTACGTGTGTGCATTTCGGTGCACATGGCCCCTAGGAGTGTACGTGTGTGCATTTCGGTGCACATGGCCCCTAGGAGTGTACGTGTGTGCATTTCGGTGCACATGGCCCCTAGGAGTGTACGTGTGTGCATTTCGGTGCACATGGCCCCTAGGAGTGTACGTGTGTGCATTTCGGTGCACATGGCCCCTAGGAGTGTACGTGTGTGCATTTCGGTGCACATGGCCCCTAGGAGTGTACGTGTGTGCATTTCGGTGCACATGGCCCCTAGGAGTGTACGTGTGTGCATTTCGGTGTACATGGCCCCTAGGAGTGTACGTGTGTGCATTTCGGTGTACATGGCCCCTCAAAATGAGTGTGTTGATCCGTATGCATGTCTGTCTAAGTGCATAGCCCTTAGTGGAGGGGTGGTGGCAGGCAGTTAGAGGCCAGTCTTTAGGGGGGCGGCAGCCTCTTGAAGGTGGGCAGAAGAGGGGTCAACGGGGTCAGGGTGAATGGAGACCACTCCAGAGGACTTGAACTTGGGCAGGTGGAGGCCAAACTTGTTCTCCACGCCAGCGAAGGTGGCCGTGGCCAGACGGTAGCCTCCCACGTGGTCAGCACTGACCGGAGGAAGCTCAGAGATACGAGATTTAGGAGTGGGCTCAGCCCCCGCCGGACGACTGGATAAAGATAGAGGGAAATGAGACATTGGAGATTAACTAACAATGGTATCTTGGGTTATAACAGTGGGGAGTGTGTGTGCGCGCGCGTGTGTACTCACTGTCCTCCGAAGTCCACATAAAACCACCTCTGTAGAAGCTCATAGGTCACCAGAGTTACTCCAAACTGAGGAGAGGATCGACACATACGAGCTGGGGGGAAGAGAGAGAGAGAGAGAGAGAGTGAATTTCCATTTGTGTAGTCACTTTGACACAAACACCACAACACACACCTCCAGCTCCCTTCCACAGTGCTCCGAATCCCTCCTCCTGCGTGATTTTCCTGAAACAGTCCATGACTCCAGTGTAGGTGGTATGTCCCGCCCTCGCTGCTACCTGCAGGCGCGTCTTGATGACATCGGCAGGTGTCACCAGGGAGGCAGCAGGGATGCCTGGGAAATGGAGTCAGAAAGGGTGTCACTTGAGGCCATGACTGTTTTTGACAATCAAATCAAGTGGAATAGAAACTGAATAGGTCTGAAGCGCGTGTACCTCCGATGGCTCCAGAAGCTAGCAGCTGTAACGGGCCTAGTCGACCCTGCTCGTCGGCAAACTGAGCCTTGGTGTGGGCGTACACTGGGAAGAAGATGGCTGAGAAAGGGATGTCTCTCAATAAACATGCTTTAGCGCCCTACACACACACACACGAGTAAATAAAATGCATTACTTTCAATCAAAAGGCCTTTTGGTTACCAAAATACAAGAACAATGACACCAGACGTAATGGCCACACACGTCTACCTTGTAGAGGCCGAAAAAGCCAAGGTCTCGGATGACACTGAGGGCGCCAATTCTGGGTCCTGTTGTGATCTCTCCTGCCACCTGCAGTCTGATCTTGACTATCTCCAGCGGGTTCGTAAAGACCACCTGGGAAGCCCCTGCCTGCAAAGAGAGAGACATAAGGTGAAATGAGTGAGAAAGACATGGAGGGAGGCTACCACAGCTTCCCATTCAGGTAGAACAGAATGGGACGCATTTAGAGTTGGGAAGTTTGACAGGAACAGGGTTGGTCGTCGGTCATACTCACACAGGCTCCGGCCAGCACCTCAGCAGCGAATGGAATGGTGTCGTCTTTACCAGTGAACTTATCTCTCACAAAGTCATTCATCTACAGGGAGAACAGAGAGAGAGAGAGGAGATAATCAGCAAATAAGTACTACAGAGAGAATAGTCAGGCATGTCTTAAACAGAATACGTGTTGAGTTATCTTAAGGTGCACATCCATAGTGATTGGCTGAGTGGAGGGGGAGGAGTTAGACTCACCGTAAGTTTGATTGCCTTCTCTGGAGCCACGCCTATGAGCTGGGGAAGAAGACCTGCAGGGCAGCATGGGAGATTGAGTCCACATATGACATGAACCACGTCTCATGACGACAACAGTTTCTTAAGGGAGGAGAAAAGAGTACGAGGATGAAGGAAAGGTGAGAAATAAAGAACAAAGGAAGAAGTGAATGGATGGAGGCCGGTTTAGTGATGCAGTGTGGGCGAGCCAACAATAAATGGCAGTCTTGCAGTCCTTTTTCCATCAACAGAAGAGCAAAATAGCAGGCAATTTTTTTTTTAAAGAGGACCAGGAGAAAATAAAATAGGGACGGGAAGGATGGAAAGAGAGGTAAAGAGCAGAAGAGAAGGATGGGGAGGAAAACAGCAGCCAAGAGGGGAAGAAAAGCGAGCAGGAGAACAACCAAGAATGCACAATGTCCGTCCGTACCTCTGTAGAATCCAAAGAAGCCTTCGTAGCGCAGCACCTTCTTGGCACAGTCAAAGCTGTTCTTGTACATGAGCTCTCCTACGAACGTGCCTGTAATCCTCTGGTTCTGCATCCTGGTCTTCACCAGGTCTATCGGATACACTGCCGTGGCTCCCGTAGCTACACACACACACCTAAGTGGGCTATTGACACTAGGCAAAACATTTTTTTTAAACCAAGTAACTTTTTATTTGGGTGGGGGGGTGGATATATTCCATGAAAGTATTCCTTACCTCACACCACCCCCAGTCCCTTACCTCACCCCCAGTCCCTTACCTCCAGCGAAGGACCCCAAGCTGAACCGGTAGGCCGACTCTGCGGCCTGCAGCAGCACGGACCTGGAACCATCACCCTGGCTCTGCTACACAGAGAGAGGAGAGTTTGACCCACACTCGCTCGCAGTTGCACACGCACGCACACACACACAAATGCACGGCTCTTACCTGTTTCTGTAACTCGGCCAGGTGATAGGGCAGCGCTCCCTCCTCCAGCGGGGCTATCCTCTCAATGTCAGCAAAGTTCAGACGCCTGAGACAACACAGCGTCATTACCACAACACTCTGAACAGGTATGTACACAGTACGAGGCTTTTAGAGCAGTGAGCATGTTTACCCAGAGTGGGAGTGTAGGCCTGATAGCTGGTACAGGATGTCAATCTCCATGGGAGAGACCTGGCCAAACTTGTTCGCAGCAAGGGCAAACTCCTCTAGAGAGAGATGGGTTAATAGTCTGCATCACACACACTACAGAGAGATTGAGAGAGCTTGCCAATGCTCTCTTCCAACATGACAGTTCCCCTGATGGCAGCTAACAGACGACTGGCAAAGTGGGATCACACTACTCCTCTCACACGCCTGGAGCACTTCTGACCAGTGTGGCTGTGTCAGTACAGTGCATGTGTGTGTGTGTGTGTGTGTGTGTGTGTGTAAGGGTATACGTAAGGGCCTGTATAGGCAAGGTGCACGCATGTTACCTTTAGTGACCTGTGCGTCCTTGCGGGTCCCGGCCAGCGTGCTATAGATCTTGCGGATCAGCTCCATGTTGTTGAGCAGAGAGTTGAAGGCGTTGAAGTAGGAGAAGCTGACCATGTGAGAGGTGCTGCCCCCCGCAGCCTGGGAGGACAATCGCACAGAGGAAGGGTTTAGAACAGGGATGCCCTCTCCATTACTCCCCTGTTTGTAAACACGCAGACTCTCTTATCCCACACACAATCATACACTCTCTCTTACCGAAACCAGGTTTTCCTCCACAAACAGTGTAAGCATGTGGTGTCGGATTGTGGCCATGATGTCACTGAAGTCCATGGCAGAGATGGTGCCACTCTTGTTCTTGTCCTTCTGGGCAAAGGCCTGGCGTGCATGCTCCAACTGCAACTCCTGTAGGTAGAGAAGAGCGTGTGCAGTGCTTCCCCTGGGATCATTTTCAACAGTGGTGGCAAAGTTAACGTGGGGCGTGGTAGCGGGCGAGGCCACTGGCATAGTTTTAGATGCCCTCCTCTTGGCCGGAGACAAAATGTGGCCGTTTTATAAAGCTACATTTCCTACACATTTGCCACGGGGCGGAGAGAACGCTGAGTTTTAAAGCAAATTTCCTGCAATTATACACGTCATGCTATCTGAATGTCACACGCGCAATATGTCACCGCGTGAGCGCCACGGAGCGTGTGTGTGCATGACTGAGTGTGTGTGAATACCTGTAGAAACTGGGTGAACTCGAGGTAGCCGAGGCATTTCTTGCGGTCGTGTCCAAAGTGCAGGCAGATGAACTCACAGTCCCAGTTAAAGGGGATGTGGTGGTGCACAGTGGTCTGGCTGAAGATGTCCCGCACATTCTCTGTTCAAGGGATGGACAGATCGAGAGAACCATAGAATTAGAATGAGCAAAATGGACATTCCCATTCAATGCAACGTTATGTGACGGGGAGGAACGGCGGCCATATTAGTTGTACCATTTTAAAACGTCTTCACATCATCTCACACTTTCTTTCGGTGCATCTGTGAACACCGGGACAATATCAGTTCTGCTCATTCTATGACAGACCAGCATTAACCTATATTCAGACATCAGATTAAAACAGTGGCCTTCAGGCTGAGTGACTGTACTAACAAACCATAAATGGTTCCCTTTAATTACGCGTGCCATACGTGCGAGCACACACACTAAAAAGTGTGTTTGAATGTGTGTGTGTATATATAAGAGAGCGTATTAGTGTGCCAAGTCTCAAAGCATAATCCTATTTAAAAAAATAATAATAATAAAGATTCTCTGGTACTTGTCTACTTTTTAGCCATTAGTTCTGAAAGAAGCTCTCACGAGCTAAAAGTTGTCCCCGAAAATTGCGTACTACGTCACATATGTGCATTGTTGAAACAGTTGAAAGCAGGTATCGCCACCGCCCCAACACACACAGTCACGTACGTACCAAAGGAGATGTCTCCATTGCCGGTCTTGTTAAACAACTGGAAGACTACGATAAAGAGAGCGTCCGGAACACACAGCACCGACTCAAACGCCAAGAACTCCTGGAATGAGATCAGCCTGTGTGTGTGTGTGTGTGTGTGTGTGTTTTTGTGGAGAGAGAGAGGCAAAGTTAAAACAGTACACGCGATGCCATGAAGGACAAAGCTTCAGATACAGATCCAATCAGAGGGAGAAAGGTTCAGCTTTTACTGAAACGTCATAAAATGTCATTAATGATGTTGGGAGAAATTAGGCCATGCACTATTTCTTCAAATGACTCCATGCATTTCAAATCGTGTAAACCAATTGTAATGGATTTCAGGTCATTTCTCTAGACTTAAGTGAAAGGTAAAAGACTCATTGGGGATTCGCTGCTTGTAGGTTGGTACTTTTAAACAGTGCTGAATGAGACGTGTGCTTCATCCCCCTGCAAGACACACACACTTTGATCCATTACACGACTGACCTAGGTTACAACTTGTTGACCCTTGTAGCGAAACAATGAGTGAAACTTCACTTAGTATTTTTACTGTTTACATTTTTTATTTGACCTTTATTTAGCTAGGCAAGTCAGTTAAGAACAAATTCTTATTTACAATGATGGCAGGTAACCCACTGTTCCCCGGTCGGCCTTGTTCAGGGGCAGAACGACAGATTTTTACCTTGTCAGCTCGGGAATACGATCCAGCAACCTTTTGGTTACTGGCCCAATGCCCTAACCACTAGGCTACCTGCCACTCAAAAGATTAGTTCCCTGACCAGGAATCGAACCTGGGCCGCGGCGGTGAGAGCGCCGAATCCTAACCATTAGAAAAGGCACACCTGTTACTTTGAGACATTTGACTTTGAAGGAGTAAATGTTTTCAGAATCATGAACTATTTAAGTCTATCTCATAAGAGTGGATTAAGTGCATTGAAAGGGCTTGTGCAGTGTGTCTGTGTATAATCTAATCTATGAGCACCCATTAAGGCAGCTTCTGTTCTTAGACCAAATAACATCGTAATTAACTGATCTAAGCATCACCATTGTATATGTGTGGGTATGAGACCGCTATCATTCCCTACTGCAGGAGCCTTCTGCACAATGAAAACAATCTCCCATGGTTGATGTGGAGAGGGAGCACGACAGGAGACAAATAGAATGAGGGAGACAGAAGGCTAAGCATAATCAACGGTTAACCATGTACTTGGTGGAGACAGGATAAGGGAGAGAGAAAGATAGCGAAAGAGACGGATGAGAGGGTTAACGTAGGCAGCTCTTCACCCGTCCTTGGTTGTGTCGGCTACACCGGCGATGAGCTGGACAGTTTTGGGGTTGTGGTGGATCTGTGTGTGCAGGCCCAGGTACTTCTGCACAAAGTCCTCCGGGGTCATCAACTTCTCGCCATCTGCATCCACAACACTGGCATGCTGGGGGGGGGGGGGGGGGGGGGGTTACGACAGAAATAGACACAGCGTCACTTTGGGTTTCCTGCTAAACACTGACATACTGTGGTGGATTAAGACGGAAAGGGTCCTTGACTTTAACCATCACACTGGCATGCTAAAGTGGTTGAGTGTGATGAGGTAATGTGGCATTGATTTTGTTACGGCAGTGAATAACTGAAATATCTACAAACAAGCCATGAACAATCAATAACATAGGCTATCACTCTAAATATAACAACAAAAAAAGTAATTATGAATGACTTGTCCTGCTGCCAGCTCACGGTGGTTTATTATTTATAAAGGATTCCGTGTCCCTTAGACAAGGAATTTTGCAGAATATATATTAAAAAAAAATCCCTTTATGTAACCTCTCCAACATCTCGAGAGCCATCTTTAGACGTTTGTGTAAAGCCCACCTGTCTTCACCAGCTTTGTTACCCCACACGAGGCACTGACTGCTTTCAAAAGAGCGAGGGCGTGTCGTTCAAGCACATGAAACTACAGTGCACAACAGAGAATACACTATAGAAGAGCCTTCGCTCAGGTTCCCGCTCAGAACCTTCAGCATGGACCTCACTGTATAGCCTAATGTACAGTCTGCTGCCCCGCACTCATCTTGCAAGGTGAGACATAGTTTGGACACACCTACCTCATTCCAGGGTACATTGTATAATAATAGTGAAGACATCAAAACTACAAAATAACACATATGGAATCATGGAGTAACCAAAACAAAGTGTTAGACAAATTAAAATTATATTTGAAATTCTTAGTAGCCACCGTTAGCCTTGACAGCTTTTGCACACGCTTGGCATTCTCAAGCCTGCTTCATGAGGTAGTCACCTGGAATGCATTTCAATTAACAGGTGTGCCTTGTTAAGTTAATTTGTGGAATTAATGCATTTGAGCTAATCAGTTGTGTTGTGACAAGGTAGGGGTGGTATACAGAAGAAGAGCTCAAATAAGCAAAGAGAAACAACAGTCCATCATTACTTTAAGACATGAAGGTCAGTAAATCCAGAAAATGTCAAGAACTTTGAAAGTGTCTTCAAGTGCAGTCGCAAAAACCATCAAGCGCTTGGATGAAACTGGCTCTCATGAGGACTGCCACAGGCAAGGAAGTTACCTCTGCTGCAGAGGATGTTCATTAGAGTTAACTGCACCTCAGATAGCAGCCAAAATAAATGCTTCACAGAGTTCAAGTAACAGACATGAACTGTTCAGAGGAGACTGCGTGAATCAGGCCTTCATGATCAAATTGCTGCAAAGAAACCACTACTAAAGTACATCAATAAGAAGAGACTTGCTTGGGCCAGGAAACACGAACAATGGACATTAGACCTGTGGAAATCTGTTCTTTGGTCTGATGAGTCCAAATTTGAGATATTTGGTTACAACCACTGTCTTTGTGAGACGCAGAGTAGGTGAACGGATGATCTCTGCATGTGTGGTTCCCACTGTGAAGCATGGAGGAGGTGTGATGGTGACACTGTCTGATGTACCACCCCTACCTGTATTTAGAATTCAAGGCACACGTATTAACCAGCATGGCTACCACAGCATTCTGCAGCGATTCGCCATCCCACCTGGTTTGCACTTAGTGGAACCATCATTTGTTTTTCAACAGGACAATGACCCAAAACACACATCCAGGCTGTGTAAGGGCTATTTGACCAAGGAGAGTTGCATCAGATGACCTGGCTTCCACAAATCACCTGACCTCAACCCAATTTAGATGGTTTGGGATGAGTTGGACAGCAGTGAAGGAAAAGCAGCCAACAAGTGCGCAACATACGTGTGGAACTCCTTAAAGACTGTTGGGAAAGCATTCCTCATGAAGCTAGTTGAGAGAATGGCAAGATTGTGCAAAGGGTGGCTACTTTGACAAATCTAAAATATTTTGGGGTTACTACATGATTCCATGTGTCATTTCATAGTTTGTCTTCACTATTATTCTACAATGTAGAAAATAGTCTAAATAAATAAACAACCATTGAATTAAGTGTCCAAACTTTTGACTGGTACTGTAGTGTGTGTGTGTGTGTGTGTGTGTGTGGTGCTCGACTTGGACTGAAATGGGTGTCAGTACTAATTTTGGGTTTATATTTAGGTGTAGGAGTTCCACAATACTTTTGAGCTAATATGCTGTAAGAGGATCAGGAGTTCAAGCAGCAGAACATTGTGATATTCCAGTCTCCGGCGAGCTTCTGTCCAAATCAAGCACTGTGCGTGGTAGGGGATTCAGTCACACAGCTCCTCACAAAACACCCGCAAGCTAAATGACGTCAGACATCTAATTAGTTCACCCTAGCACAAAATCTTTCCACAATGAAATGAACTATACAGCATGCGTAAACGTGAAGGCCAACCAGAGATGTTCTTACCTTCTGAAAAATAAACTTCAGCTCGTTCGGGTCCGCTCGTTTGGTGGATTGCACCTGCCAAGTAATACGAATAATAGTATAACGTTAAGGTAACGTTTCCCAAACTCGGTGCACGTTTTGGTTCTTGCCCTAACCCTACACAGCTGATTCAAATGAATAACCAATCATCTCGCTTTGATCATTTGAATCAGCTGTGTAGTGTTAAGGAAATAAAACATGCACCGAGTTTGAGAAACGCTGTATTAACGCATCATATGACGTTGTGCAGCGAAAACACAGTGAACATATTTATATAGCTGAATGCAAACAGAGCAGCAGTTTTGGTTGATGACATCTAACGTTATCAGTAATAAATATTATCTAGCTGGTGACAATTGGATAAAACAACTGGAATGCATTGAGGTTGTGTACTTGCAAATAGAAATAACAAATTTAAATATTTCAAAAGCAGGCAGAGGACTTGAAAGATCGCTATCATACGAGACCGAGAATTACTTGTCAAAACGAATGCTAATGAAAGAAACATCACACAAGCTATTACTGTGTAGGCGAGTTGACCATGAAAAAGTGTTTCTAACTAACGAAAGTAGTTAACTGTTTCCAAGTTGTGTTGCTAGTCTTATAGCTATCTACTCAGATGAAGACACAAACCATTCCAATGACTCGTTGGGTTTAAAACCGCAAATAACAGATCAGTCAAGTGGGTAGTTGAGTGATGCGGTTGTCATTATTGCACAATATTGCCAGTTAACTGTAGTATTGCAATGTTAATCAAAAGATACAGCTGCTAGCCTTATCGCTAACTGGTTTGTGGCTGTTCATTCTGGGCCAGAGACCGGGCGTTAGCGCAGTCAAATGATCCCAGAAACTATGTACAACGAAACAGATAAAACATGTAGACTACATTAAAAGCCATTTCTATAACGTAAAGCAAGCAATGCCGAAGTCACCTCGACCGCCATACTGGTTTTGACGTCACGTATAGTCGCTGGAGCAAACGCGTTCACTGGAGAATTCCAAATAAATTAAATAAAAAAGCGAGCTCCGGTGCAATTTGAGTCGATTGCAACAAACCCACTAGTCTAGTGCAATGGGTCCCATCTGTCTTTTTGTACAAAAAATGAGGTGTGTTAGCTGTAGTAATCGTGTGCCAACATTCCACGGTTTGAGCATTCCATAGATGTTGTAAGGATACGTCTTTTTGCACAGGTTTGAAATCTGAGACTGAAAACAGACCAACTCACTGACCACAATTCAGATCATTTGACCAATTAACCTGGCCACACAAATCATTTTAAGTTTGGGAAAACGAATAATAAACCAGGTGTATTCTGCATGCATAGACCTGTAGGCTACACATCAACCAATTATTTAATGACCTGTAGGCTCTCTCTGAGACTGAAACTCACTCAACCTGGTAGACTGGAAAACCTGAAGCAGTAATCCAATAATAGCCATAGTTTTTTAAATACAAATACAGGAGACCGCTCTCAATATTCAAAATGCACCAGAGAGCATCATTTAGCAACAGATGATCAAAAAACACATTCATGTATCTGCCAAAATTAAGGAAACACCAACATAACGTGTCTTACAGTTTGTTTTTTTACAACTGCTAACAAGTGTTTACCTATACTTAAGAATCTTTTTCTAAACTCTTAACACAGCAACACATCAACATCACACAATCAGCCAAATAGTTCATTTTCTGCTCAGAACCACATTTTGTTCATTAAATACCAACTCTACATTTCAAAATGCATAAAAAACTTTCTCTACAAACACTAACTCTCAAAACACGGCAAACCCGACTAAATATCTAATCATTCTGTGAAAACACTAGCACATGTTTTCTATCCTAGAGGAACATATAGTCAATCATAGCACAATGATTTTCAAAATACTAACAGTTGATAGCATTACAAAAACTGCGTTACTTTCCATGTTTCAGTTCTACCTGCATACAATAGACAATATAAAATCCATTGTTTTTTATAATTCAGTTTCCTTTTACTGTAAACCACTCTCCATTTTTTTGGTTGAGTGTCAAATGTGTGCATTTTTAGCAACATACTATCTAAAAGTGAATGAGTCATATTTACTTTATAGAATGTACAGTAGGAAAAAATTGTAAGTGACGGAATTTCTGCAGTAAAAGCATTATTAGCAACATGAAATTGCTGCCAGTGATCAACCAAAAATCCAACATACATGGCCTTTGGTTCCAAATGTGTAAAAGTAAAACACAATTACTGTAAAAAATGGCACAGAAGGGAAAAAACACAAAAATGCACAGTCCTGCTCTAATCCATACGATCTTCAGCATTCTCGTTCACATCACATCTTATGTCGTCTCTCGCTATGCACCTTGGATAGAAAAGCTTGACATGCTTTATCCACCCCTGACAGTCTTCAGCTGAGATGTCTCTGCAGCTGGCTTTCATTGCATCCAGGAGGGACATTTGGTCATGTGGCCGATGATCATACACTTTCCACCTCCAGGTGGAAAACATTCCTCAATGTGGTTGAGGAAAGGCGAGTATGGCGGAGGAAAAGGGAAAACATTTTTGGATGGGCTGCAAACCAGTTTGTGAATGGTGGAATGCTACATTGTCCCATGCAATTACAAACGTCCTCATGTTTCCTCCCACCTGTTCCCTTTCTGCTTCTGGCACCAGTTGTTGGTGGGGGTTGTCTAAAAACAAAAGAAAGTGCTCGGTGTTGTAGGGACCAATCTGGCATTTCTGCAGGACCAAACCAGCACTCGAGATTGCAGCACACATTGTGATATTTGCTCCTCTCTGAGCCAGCACATCAACGGTGGCCCTTTTCCCGATGACGTTTCTTCCCCACCGAAGTGTTTCTGAAAGGTTAAACCCTGCCTTGTTTACATAAATGATTTCATGTGGGGTCTGATTAGCCTCCAACTCCATGACTCTCTGAAAGAAATCAAACACTGTGTGTAAATTATTTTCAGTATGTCCTACTGTATGTACCCATGTTTACATGTAGAGTAGCATAGTGTAAAACTCACTATAGAACAAGACATATTGGATAGACACCATACCTGGACGTATTGGTGCTGGAGTTACTTGACCCGCTCACTGTTCCTTTCAAAAGGAGCTGTGTACAACTGTTTCATTCAAACTCTGTGTTTGGTCAGAGTCCGAGCAATGGTAGTCAGGCTGATGCTTTCCACATTGTGAAATACCAGGTTGTTCTCTACAATTCTGGTCTGAATTTCTCTCACTTTTGTTGCATTGTCAGCAATGACAAATCCTACAATGGTCTTTGTCTTCACTGAGGAGCTTTCCTCTTCCCCCAGAGGGAGGAAGACGTTGTGTCCTTTAGAGGAACAAAAATACAACATATATATTTGCATTGGGACTGTTGGCCTACAGTTACTGTGGGACATAGCAACAGTAATGATAGAAGAAGCCCTTGTGAAATGCATTACTTACCTGTTGGTTTGTTGAAAATTCTGGATAATGGAAGCCAAGGTTGACCATCTGAGATTAGGCTGGACTCTTTCACCAGTCTCTCTCAGTGATAGACCATGGTATTAGGCTGGACTCTTTCACCAGCCTCTCTCAGTGATATACCATGGTTTATCACATGGTCTATGATGGTGGCTCTTATTTCATCAGTGACAACAGCTCTTACTCTCCTTTGAACACCACCACGCATTCTTACTCCTCTCCCCCTACCTCTCCTTCTCCCTTGTCCTGGTCTGACTACCCCTTTGCCTGGTCCAGTTACTCCTCTGCCTGGTCCAGCTACTCCTCTCCATGGTCCAGCTACTCCTCTCCCTGGTCCAACTACCCCTCTCCCTGGTCCAGCTACTCCTCTCCCTGGTCCAGCTACTCCTCTGCCTGGTCCAACTACCCCTCTCCCTGGTCCAGCTACTCCTCTCCCTGGTCCAACTACCCCTCTCCCTGGTCCAGCTACTCCTCTCCCTGGTCCAACTACCCCTCTCCCTGGTCCAGCTACTCCTGTGCTTGGTCCAGCTACTCCTCTCCCTGGTCCAACTATTTCTCTCCCTTGTCCAGACATTATTTTTTCTCTCTCTGCTCCTCTGTGTTGTTCTGTATCCACATTGAACAAAATCAATCCAAAGAGTCCCCTTTTTACTGTGTATGTCCATGTAATTGAAAGAACTTCAACATCTGGCTATGTCTTCGATTGAGATTAGAATCAGCTGTGGTTGGTTTATTTGACACAACTTACAGTGGAGCAGCTATTTTTCAATGTTTCAATGATCTGTTCATTCAAAAAGGCTTATCAGCTGTTTCAATACAGCTTTTGAGCTGCTGCTGTTGTTGCAGAAGTAGAGGCTTTATATTATATTGAAGGTTTTGAACATTAGGTCTTCATTTCTGGAATGCTGTGTGCAAGCATTTGTAAATAAGACAAGAAAGATCCATCGTTTTGGTATTGTGTAAGCTTGTATGTTAAGAAAATGTAAGCATTTTAGAAACCTGTTGCATATTCTGTGAAAACAACATAAATTGCGTTAATGACACGGTCCACAACAGACAGCGGTGGTGCTAATTGTGTTTAGAGTTTTGAAAATGTGACAACAGATTGGACAAAATTACGTTAGCGATTGTAGAAAAACTGCATCACCACGAGCTGCCAGAACAGCTTCAAAAGTGCCTTGGAATAGATTCTACAAGTAGACATAAACCATGCCAGGAGAATGCACCCCACATCATAACATATACTTTGTATCCCTTGTTTACTCAAGTGTTTCCTTTATTTTTGGCAGTTACCTGTATGCCTATGGGGCTATGCATGCAGAATACACCTGGTTTATTATTCGTTTTCCCAAATGTAATTTTTTTGGGGTGTGACCAGGTTAATTGATCAATTGATCTGAATAGCGGTCAGTGAGTTAGTGGTCTATTTTCATGCTCACATTTCAAACCCGTGCAATAAACGTATCATTACATCACCCATGGAATGCTCAAATCGTGGAATGTTGTCACGCGAT
Organism: Salvelinus namaycush; assembly: GCF_016432855.1. Lineage (NCBI taxonomy): Eukaryota > Metazoa > Chordata > Actinopteri > Salmoniformes > Salmonidae > Salvelinus > Salvelinus namaycush. The sequence continues at coordinate 8,156,546 of NC_052331.1, forward strand.
TATGGTTTCTATTGGCTCCACAGATTTCTAAACTGTATATACAAATACAAATAAATCTGCAATACGAAAACCGACAGCCCCAATCAACCATAGAAATATAATCCATAGATAGTACTTCCCATTCAAATCAGGACTGGCATCCATTGCTAGTGTACCCATTAGTTTAACAGTCAAATTGCCAGGGTAAGAGGTTACAAAACCCTTTTATGGATTATAAATCTATGGCCACAAGGAACAAGCTGCCTATATTTGGCGTGCATACTGCCCAAACTGCGCCCTTCCCGAATGTAGGCATACATGTGACTGCCAAAATAAAGGAAACCCGTGAGTAAACAATGGATACAAAGTATATGTTATGGTTTGGGGTGCATTTTCCTGGCATGGTTTAGGTCCACTTGTAAAATCTATGCCAAGGCACTTTGAAGCTGTTCTGGCAGCTCGTGGTGATGCAACACCATTTTAAGACACTTTATTTTGGTGTTTCCTTAATTTTGGCAGATACATGTATGTGCTTGTGATAAAATTTAATCCACAGTTATTTTTATAAACTATTGATCATCAGTTGCTAAATTTTGCTCTCTGCTGTATTTTGAACATTGAGAGCGGGCTCCTGTAGTTGGATAAAAAAACAATTATACATTTAAAAATATATATTTTTGTTTCAAACCTCTTGGGCCGTCTACGGGCTTGGGCCCAGCCCAACATAAACCAATCATTTAATGGCCTGTAGGCTCTCTCTGAGACTGAAACTCACACAACCTGGTAGACTGGAAATCATGAAGCAATAATCCAATAATTAGCCTAATCCAAATGCTGTAATCCTATACCTTGTGAAGGCCATTTCAACTAATTGTTCTGTTTGCTAGACTGTCTATAGGGCCTCATTTCAAATTTCAAGTTTTTCACATTCCATTGTTCACCAGGTTGAATAAAAATCATAAACCAAATTTGAAACACTGTGTGTAAACTTTCCTCCTTTCTGCTGATCTGACATCCGTTTAAAACTCTCTCTCTCTCTCTCTCTCTCTCTCTCTCTCTCTCTCTCTCTCTCTCTCTCTCTCTCTCTCTCTCTCTCTCTCTCTCTCTCTCTCTCTCTCTCTCTCTCTCTCTCTCTCTCTCTCTCTCTCTCTCTCTCTCTCTCTCTCTCAATTTCAATTCAATTTATTGGCATGACGTAACAATGTACATATTGCCAAAGCTTACTTTGGACATTTAAAATATTAACATAATTAATAATAATCAATATTGTCAACAGGACAACAGGAACAACAATAACCAAGGGTCAAAATAACCATAACAATAACAATAAGCATAGAGGACATGTGGAGTTTGGTTGGTCTCTCAGACACTGTCCCTCATTTTATGGCAGGCAGCAATGTAGTGCGCTGCCAACCCACAGCTCTCTGCGTCCTCCCCCAACAGGACGGGTAGCCTATCCTCATCAGAGAGGTCTTTGAAACCTTGAATAAAGGTTTCACATTTGGGGAAATTACACTCTCTAATTGTTTTATATTTTTGACATTTTGTCAGGAAATGCAGCTGTCTCAGGTTCTGCTGTGGTGCCGTGGTTGCACAGCCTTTCCTCTAGAGGGAGCCATGTTTTCATGTGTCTACCCTTCTCATTGGCAAGGCTGTGCTCACTGAGCCTGTACTTTGTCAAGGTTTTTCTAAGGTTTGGATCAAGAACCATGTTCAAATAGTTTGCCACGGTGTACTGTCGATTTAGGTCCATTTTGCTTCGTGCTTGTTTCCCAATAAGTAATGTAGTTTTGTTTTGACTGCGTTGTAATTTGGTTTATTCTGATTGATTGGATGTTCTGGCCCTGAGACTTCAGTGTGTTAGTAGAACAGGTTTGTGAACTCAGCCCAAGGACCAGCTGGATGAGGGGACTCTTTTCTTTGCTCAGCTCTTGGCATTACAGGGCTTGGTAATGATATGAGAGGGGGTCACTGTATTTTAGATGTTTCTAAAACTTAATTGCTCTTTTTTAAATATTGTTTTACTAGTGGATATTGGCCTAATTCTGCCCTGCATGCATTGTTTGTAGTTTTCCTCTGGACATGCAGGGTTTCAATGGGGTGTTTGTCCCATTGGGTGAAATCTTGTTTTGCAAGTGGACCCCACATCTCACTGCCATAAAGTGCAATTGGTTCAATGACACATTCAATTCAATCGTTTTAGACACATTTCAATAGGTATTTCAATTTGAATTAGTTTTTTTTAATGGCGTAGAATGCCCTGCATGCTTTCTCTCTCAGTTCATTCACTGCATCATTAAGGTGTCCATTTGAGCTTATTTTTAAACCTAAGTAATTACAGTGTGTGCAGTACTCTATATATGTTGTACCAATTGAGAACTTTTGTCTAATTCCCTGAGATCTGGATCTTCTTAGTATTTTTGGGGTTTACTGCCAGGGCCCAGGTGTTGTGGGTGACAGCAGGCATAGGTCATCTGCGAAGAGCAGGCATTTAACCTCTGAATTGTGGAGACTAACACCAGAGGCTGAGGATTTTTCTAGAATAGTGGCCAATTCGTTTATGTAAATATTGAAGAGTGCATGGCTCAGATTGCAACCCTGGCGAACGCCCCGCCCCTGGTTAAAGAATTCTGTTATTTTCTTGCCAACTTTGATGCTGCACATATTGCCAGTATATATTGATTTAATTATTTCATATCTTTTACCCCCTACACCACTTACAATAACTTTGTAGAACAGTCCTGTATGCCAAATAGAGTCAAATGCTTTTTGGAAGTCGATAAAGGAAGCATACATTTTGGTGGACATTTTTATCTATCAGGGTCTGTAGGGTGTAAATATGATAGGTCGTGCGATGTTTTGGCATAAATCCAATTTAGCTTTTACTCAAAACATTGTGCTTATTAAGGAAGTTTAGAACTCTTACATTTATAATACTACAGAAAACCTTCCCCAGGTTACTGTTCACACAAATGCCTCTGTAATTTTTGGGGACAAATTTGTCTCCGTTCTTAAAGATTTGGGTTATGAGTCGTTGATTCTAGATGTCAGGGAAATAACCTACACTCAGGATCAAATTAAACTGTTTAAATATAGCCAATTGAAATTTTGCACTAGTGAACTTGAGCATCTCATTTAGGATGCCATCAGGTCCGCATGCTTTTTTAAATCTGAGGGCCTGAAGTTTCTTATAGAGCTCCTGGTCGGTAATTGGGGAGTCCAATGGATTTTGATTGTCCTTTATAGCTTTTTCTAATCCATTCAACTTCTCCTGAATTTGGCATTGTTCTGCGTTTGTGTCAATTTGAACGGTGTTGTAGAGCGTTTTAAAATGGGTTGTCCTTATGTTACCATTTTGTATTGCTAATTCCTCTTGTTTAGATTTTTATTTTTCCAATTTTGCCAGAAGTTGTTTGTGTTTATGGACTCCACAATTAGTGTCAGCTGCTTGCTGTTGTGCTGTGCTTTTTTGGTTCTGAGTGTACGTTTATAGAGTTTTAAAGTCTCACAGTAATGAAGGCGTAATTCACCATTATTTGGGTCTCTGTGCTTTTGGTTGGATAGTGTTCTAAGTGTTTTCCTTATAATTTTATAATCTGCATCAAACCAGCTGTCATCTGTGGTCTTTTTTAAATGTATTTTTTTATCAATTTCAGTTGTGCTTCTTTTGCTGTTTTCCTGAATATGTGGTTTATGTTTTATACTGCTAGATTGATGCCTTCTTTACTGTGAGTGGATGTGCTATCCAGAAAGTTATCAAAGAGTGTTTGGATATTTTGGTTACTGGTTGCTTTCTGGTATTTGTCCGTGCTGTTTTGGGCCCATCTGTATGAATTTCTGATGTTGTACAGCTTACTGGGCTGTGAATGTGTGGTTGTTTCCATGTCTGTTCTTTTGAGGAACAACGTAATTTGGCTGTCATCAGACAGAGGTGTTAATGGCTTGACGGTGAATGAGCTGAGAGAGAAAGGGTCAATGTCTGTAATCATATAGTCTACTGTACTGTGGCCAAGAGGTGAGCAATAGGTGAATCTCCCCAAAGAGTCCCCCGTAACCAACTATTGATAAAGTATAGACCCAGGCTTCGACAGAGTTGCAACAGATCCCTTTTGTTTTTTGATAGTGCTGCCACTGTTGTTTCTATTGGTAAGATTAAATTGTTAAAAACAGTGAGGCCTGTAATGAAGCTGTCCCCTCGTGTGGTCGTTAGATCAGGTAGTGTTCCCACAGATGAGCAACAATTTTTAACCAAATGTGATATTTACCCATTTTGAGGGGATCGATGAGATTTTGTAGTTCGGATTTGTACCAAATTATTAATCCTTCAGAGTCTCTGCCTCTATTGACAGAGCTGTGTTTCTGTGAAGGCACAATTACCTCTCTGTAGCCTGTGGGACAGTGAGTGACAATGTCAGCCTTACACCATGTCTCCTGCTGAATGATGACGTCAACATCTTGAAGATTTTTTTGAACTCCAGTCCAAGGTTGATGAGTTTAGGCCCTGAATGTTCCACATGCTAACTGATAGCGATTTCATGTTGCAAAAAGATAGAATAGCACAGTCAGAAATACAGTAACTACTAACTACTAAGTTGTTAAGAGTGAGATAAAAAGGATAACAGCAAACATTTATTCTGTTATATGTGTGTTTGTGTGTATATATATATACATATTTCTATTCATTGAACAAGTAAACTTTTAGGACAATAGGTGTGTGTGTGCGCATTTAGTGCAGTTTAGTGTAGATGTTTTGGAGGAGCTGTTTAATCTCACTCAATCCGACAGAGTTCTCCTGTCCTCTGAGGACCTCCGCGTAGCTGCGCTGGTCCTGCTGTTGGGCCCTGTGGAGTGGAGGGGGGCCAGGTCTGGGCCAGGGGGCTTCCTCTCTGGTCTGGTAGAGGTGGTGGTCTGGTGCGGGCTAGGAGGCTTGGCCTGGTCCAGTCTGGCTAAGCCGATGGGGGTGGTGATGCTCTGGTGGTGAGTGGGGCCTGTGGGATGCGCTAGGTCTGGTATGGCGTTGAAGGGGCCTGGGGCTCCTTGGTGGTGCAGTGGTCTGGTAGGGGTCTCTGGGTGGTCCTCTGTCCAGTGTGGCATTGGGTGTTTGTCTACCAAGTGCCACGTCCTTTAGAGACTTGGCAAACATCCCTACTGTCTGCTTCCTCAGGTGGGAGTGGTTGTGCAGATGCTCTGGGGTGATTGTTGGGTGGTGAGCAATGTGCACGTTTGGGAGTAGGCCACACCCTCTGGTGATGTCAGCGTTGACTTTCTGAATGCTACAGGGATGAAAGTCTTTGCGGGGCAGCAGAGTGGAGATGGTGATGTGGGAGTTGGGGAACCGCTCAGAGGCCCTCTCTGCTACTCTGTTGACCAGGCTGCCTACTCTCTCCTGCTCCTCTCACAGGTTGTTGGTGCCGGTGTGAATAATAATGTGGCCTGGTGTGCCAAAGTCAGGCTGAGACAGGATGTGGAGTGAATCCTGTGATTTAGGGCACCATATTTTGCACACCTTGTGTTGGGGAAGAGTTTATCTTCTTGGATGAATTTCCCATTTGAGTCAATGAGGATGGCCACTTCATTGGGTTTACTGTCTGGGGCTGTGTACAAGGAGGGGTGTGTCAGGGGGGGCCAAACAGCTTCTCTCTGTAGGTGTCCCCATGTGAGCCTGCTTGTTGACTGGGGTTGTGGGTAAAGGGTGGTCGGTATGGGGGAGGGTTGTGGGTGGGTCAGTGGGGCTGTTAGGGGTGGTGAGGGGCTGCAGCTTCTCTCTAGGAGTCTCTACAGTCTGTTCTCTATACAACAGCACCCTCTTGATGATAGACAACTATTTTGCCATCTCCTCCATTGCCTGCACTAGCTCTCTCATGGTGGCCTTTACCTCCTCAAGCGCTGTGGTAAGGCAGAGTTCTTCAGCTGTGTCCTACACTGGTTGATCTGGTCCTGTAGAAGCTCTGTGTCTGGGCTGGAGGTGGTGTAGCTGGGGGGCTGCTCCTTTAGCTCAGTAACCCATACCTCTAACAAAGCCAGCCTGTCTCTCAGCAGGCTGATGGTAGTGTGGTCATGGCTCTGGTGGTCGTAGGCAGGCAGGGAGGGTAGACCTGTTGTGTGGGTCTGGGCCTGTGCTCCTGCTGTTGGAGTGCCTGAGGTGAGGGGAGAGGTCGGGGTGCTGTCCTTGTCCTTTTTGGTTTCTGCTATCTTCCTTAGGGTGGGGAAGTCCTGCACAAAAGAGCTGAGTGCAACCTCACTGCCCTGGACAATGACAGTGCGGTTCTGGTACGTACTTACCGTCAGAAACTTTATCCTGGCCCTTTTCGTTGTCCTAAAAGATGTGGATTTGCCTTCCCTTGCAGATGCCTTTCTTTGTCCTATAGTTGAAATGCCTGGTTACAGCTGTATGCCAGGCAGTAGTGTGGTCTGTGTAGAATAACAGGTTTGTAACGGTCCTGTTGTGTGAGCAGTCGGCAAACCACTTGTTTCTTTATTTATAACCACAGCTTGACCACTTGTTTCTTTATTTGTTTCTCTCTCCTGTGCCATAAAAGTATAGATCTCTTGGCAGAGACCGTTGAATAGGAGGCTATAAAGGTTACCTGCTGACAAACATGCATTTTGGACTCCATGGTGTTCAGGAATTGTTTGTAAGGTCAAACACACAGTCAAACACAGACAGACAAGACACACGCACAGATTTCTCTGAATGTTTATTTCCAACACGTCGACCTGCTACTGAGTGTTCACTCACGTGGTGACCTGATACAGAGAGAAGTTGACCCTGCTGTTTAAACCCTACATTGTTTTTTTTGTTTAAAAAAAAAAAAAAAATTCCCCCTTTTCTCCCCAATTTTCGTGGTATCCAATCGCTAGTAATTACTATCTTGAAGGTCGAAAGCCATGCGTCCTCCGAAGCACAACCCAACCAAGCCGCACTGCTTCTTAACACAGCGCGCCTCCAACCCGGAAGCCAGCCGCACCAATGTGTCAGAGGAAACACAGTGTACCTGGCCCCCTTGGTTAGCGCGCACTGCGCCCGGCCCGCCACAGGAGTCGCTGGAGCGCGATGAGACAAGGATATCCCTACCGGTCAAACCCTCCCTAACCCGGACGACGCTATGCCAATTGTGCATGCCCCGGGGACCTCCCGGTCGCGGCTGGCTGCGACAGAGCCTGGGCGCGAACCCAGAGACTCTGGTGGCGCAGCTAGCACTGCGATGCAGTGCCCTAGACCACTGCGCCACTCGGGAGGCCCCATTACATTGTTTTAACCCTACATTGCTATGCTCAATTGTAATTCTTACCTAAAGTTATCAAACTATTTTAGTTTTTATCTGAAATAACATAGTAGATAACAGATGAGGACTTACTTTATGGGCCCTTCTCAACAATGCAGAGAGAAAGAAAATAGAGAAATAGTATAAAATTAAAACACATAATAATAAAGGTAATAATAGATACACAATGAGTAACGGAAACTTGGCTATATCCAGGAAGTACCAGTACCGAGTCGATGCGCAGGGGTACGAGGTAATTGAGGTAGATATGTACACATGACTAGGAATAAAGTACAGCGTATGTGGTGAGTCAAAACAATTAGTGCAAAAATGCTATATGCAGATAGTCTGGGTAGCTATTTGGTTAACTATTTAACAAACTATTTAGCAGTCTTATTGCTGTTCAAGGTCCTGTTGGTTCCAGACTTGGTGCATTGGTTCCGCTTGCCGTGCTGTAGCAGTCTACGATGTGGGTAACTGGAATCTTTGACAATTTTCATGGCCTTCCTCTGACATTGTCTGGTATAGAGATTCTGGATGGCAGGGAGCTCGGTCCCCGTGATGTACTGGACCCTTTGTAGCGCCTTGCGTTCGGTTGGATGTCAAGCAGTTGCCATACCAAGCGGTGATGCAGACAGTCAAGATGCTCCCAATGGTGCAACTATATAACTTTTTGAGGATCTGAGGGGTCTTGCCAATTCCTTTCAGATTCCTGAGGCGTCGTGCCCTCTTCACGACTGTGTTGGTGTGTTTTGACCATGATAGATCCTTAGTGATGTGGACACAGAGGAACTTGAAGCTCTCGACCCGCTCCACTACAGCCCAATCGATGTGAATTGGGGCATGCTCGGCCCTCCATTTTCCTGTAGTTCACAATCAGCTCCTTTGTCTTGCTGACATTGAGGGAGAGGTTGTTGTCCTGGCACCACACTGCCAGGTCTCTGCCCTCCTCCCTATAGGCTGTCTCATCATCAATGATCAGGTCTACCACCATCTCATCGTTGGCAAACTTAACAATGGTGTTGGAGTCTTGCGCGGCCACGCAGTTGTGGGTGAATAGGTAGTACAGGAGGGGACTAAGAAGGCACGCAGTTGAGCTCGGGACCCTGGGATTGACCACCTCCCTCTGCAACTGCATCCTGGACTTTCTGACGAGCCGCACCTATGGGGTGAGGATAGGCAACACCTCCGCCACGCCGACCCTCAACACGGAAGCCCCACAGGGGTGTGCTTAGTTTCCTCCTGTACTCCCTGTTCACCCACAACTACGTGGACATGCATGACTCCAACACACCATCATTAAGTTGGCTGATGATACGACGGTGGTAGGCCAATCACCAACAGCGATGAGCCAGCCTACAGGGAGTAGGTCTGAGACACTGACAGGACAACAATCTCTCCCTCAATGTCAGCAAGGCCATGGAGCTGATCGTGGACTACAGGGAAAAGCAGGGGAACCACATCCAGGATCTTAATACCAGGAAGGAAGGTCCAGAAAATTGCCACATATTTCAGCCACCCAAGCCATGGACTGTTCTCTGTGCTACCGTCAGGCAAGCAGTATTAGAGCATCAAGTCTCGGACCAACAGGCATTAAGACTGTCGAATTGCTAATCAATGGCCACCCAGAGTCCTGGATTATCTGTATATCTGTAGACTATATCCCACCATATACACTGCTGCTACTATCCTTTAACCCTGCGTACATGTGAATATCTACATCAATTACCACGTATCCCTGCATATTGTTATGGTATTGGTACACCTTGTACACTGAGTATACAAAACATTAAGAACACCTGCTCTTTCCATCACTTAGACTGACCAGGTGAATCCAGGTGAAAGCTATGATCCCTTATTGATGTCACTTGTAAATCCACTTCGATCAGTGTAGATGAAGGGGAGGAGACAAGTTAAAGAAGGATTTTTAAGCCTTGAGACAATTGAGACATGGCTTATACCATTCAGAATGTGAATTGGAAAGACAATATATTTAAGTGCCTTTGAACAGGGTATGGTAGTAGGTGCCAGGCGCACCGGTTTGTGTGAAGAACCGCAACGCTGCTGGGTTTTTCACGCTCAACAGTTTCCAGTGTGTATCAAGAATGGTCCACCACCCAAAGAACATCCAGCAATTCATTGGAGTCAACATGGGCCAGCATTCCTGTGGAACACTTTCGACATCTTATAGAGTCCCTGCCCCGACAAATTAAGGCTGTTCTGAGGGGAAAATGGAGAAGTCCAACTTAATATGAGGAAGGTGTTCCTAATGTTTGGTATTGCGTCATTCTTGTGTTTTATTTCTCATGTTTTTGTAGTTTTTTCTTCTTCTTCTAACGCTGCATCATTGGGAAAGAGCTTGTAAGTAAACATTTCACTGTAAGGTCTACACCGGTTGTATTCGGAGCATGTGATAAATCAAATTTGATTTGATGAATAAAAGATGAATTGGTTGCTCCTTGATAATACAACAGATGAGTACACCGTACTGGACAAAAAGCTTACAGCTTCTGGCATTTCCAGGCGGTCTCCAAGTACTAACCAGGCCTGTCCCTGCTTAGCTGAGGTCAGACATATTCAGGCTGGTGTGGTCGTAAGCAGGGCCGATGAATGCAGGGACGGATTAATGCAGGGGCTTACCGAGGCTGAAGACCCTGGGCACAGGCCCATGGGTGGCCCAAGAGGCAGCAAAACATTTTGTTTTTTAATTAAGGAAATATATACTGTATATATTATACACTGCTCAAAAAAATAAAGGGAACACTTAAACAACACAATGTAACTCCAATGTAACTGTGTAACAATGTAACTGTAAGTCAATCACACTTCTGTGAAATCAAACTGTCCACTTAGGAAGCAACACTGATTGACAATAAATTTCACATGCTGTTGTGCAAATGGAATAGACAACAGGTGGAAATTATAGGCAATTAGCAAGACACCCCCAATAAAGGAGTGGTTCTGCAGGTGGTGACCACAGACCACTTCTCAGTTCCTATGCTTCCTGGCTGATGTTTTGGTCACTTTTGAATGCTGGCGGTGCTTTCACTCTAGTGGTAGCATGAGACGGAGTCTACAACCCACACAAGTGGCTCAGGTAGTGCAGCTCATCCAGGATGGCACATCAATGCGAGCTGTGGCAAGAAGGTTTGCTGTGTCTGTCAGCGTAGTGTCCAGAGCATGGAGGCGCTACCAGGAGACAGGCCAGTACATCAGGAGACGTGGAGGAGGCCGTAGGAGGGCAACAACCCAGCAGCAGGACCGCTACCTCCGCCTTTGTGCAAGGAGAAGCACTGCCAGAGCCCTGCAAAATGACCTCCAGCAGGCCACAAATGTGCATGTGTCTGCTCAAACGGTCAGAAACAGACTCCATGAGGGTGGTATGAGGGCCCGACGTCCACAGGTGGGGGTTGTGCTTACAGCCCATCACCGTGCAGGACGTTTGGCATTTGCCAGAGAACACCAAGATTGGCAAATTCGCCACTGGCGCCCTGTGCTCTTCACAGATGAAAGCAGGTTCACACTGAGCACATGAGCACATGTGACAGACGTGACAGAGTCTGGAGACGCCGTGGAGAACGTTCTGCTGCCTGCAACATCCTCCAGCATGACCGGTTTGGCGGTGGGTCAGTCATGGTGTGGGGTGGCATTTCTTTGGGGGGCCGCACAGCCCTCCATGTGCTCGCCAGAGGTAGCCTGACTGCCATTAGGTACCGAGATGAGATCCTCAGACCCCTTGTGAGACCATATGCTGGTGCGGTTGGCCCTGGGTTCCTCCTAATGCAAGACAATGCTAGACCTCATGTGGCTGGAGTGTGTCAGCAGTTCCTGCAAGAGGAAGGCATTGATGCTATGGACTGGCCCGCCCGTTCCCCAGACCTGAATCCAATTGAGCACATCTGGGACATCATGTCTTGCTCCATCCACCAACGCCACGTTGCACCACAGACTGTCCAGGAGTTGGCGGATGCTTTAGTCCAGGTCTGGGAGGAGATCCCTCAGGAGACCATCCGCCACCTCATCAGGAGCATGCCCAGGCGTTGTAGGGAGGTCATACAGGCACGTGGAGGCCACACACACTACTGAGGCTCATTTTGACTTGTTTTAAGGACATTACATCAAAGTTGGATCAGCCTGTAGTGTGGTTTTCCACTTTAATTTTGAGTGTGACTCCAAATCCAGACCTCCATGGGTTGATAAATTTGATTTCCATTGATAATTTTTGTGTGATTTTGTTGTCAGCACATTCAACTATGTAAAGAAAAAAGTATTTAATAAGAATATTTCATTCATTCAGATCTAGGATGTGTTATTTTAGTGTTCCCTTTATTTTTTTGAGCAGTGTATATACAGTATACATGTATTTTTTTTAATGCAACCGCCAACCACAGGAAGACTCAGGATCCCACTCTCAATGAGTATAGACAGCCTGCTGCTGCTGCTCTGCTAATCATCAGATGAGGGGAGGAGATTAGTTAGGCGGTCCACATGGGTAACTGGGAGGCGCTGCCTTGATTGGGTAACATATTTTTTTTTTAACTGCATAATAATTAAATGTGACTGGTCAATTGTGAGTCAGGGGCTGGGCCCAAGCCCGTTGCGGCCCAAGAGTCAAAAAAATAAACGCATTTTTAAAAAATCCGACAACAGGATCCCGCTCTCAATTTTATAAATATACCAGAGAGGATCATTTAGCCACAGATGATCGAAGGTTTATAAAAAATAACGGTGGATTAAGACTTATCCCAAGTATATACAGGTATCTGCCAAAATTAAGGAAACACCAACATATAGAATTTTAAAAGGGTGTTGCGCCACCACAAGCTGCCAGAACAGCATTAATGCTTCTTGGCATAGATTTTACAAGTGGACCTAAACCATGCCAGGAGAATGCACCCCACATCATAACATATACTTTGTATCCCTTGTTTACTCAAGTGTTTCCTTTATTTTGGCAGTTACCTTTATGCCTACAGTCGGGAAGGCCGCAGTTTGGGCAGTATGCACGCCAAATATAGGCTACAGCTTGTAGAAAGAGGAGGAAGGGAAGCGCTACTAAGGTACACTATAGTATATTTTGGTAGATAGAAGGTGCTCTTTGGTAAAAGGTGTAAATTGGTCATCAAAAAGAAAGGAGGACCAAGGCACTCTTCATATAATTAATTAAAATGCCTTTATTAGTATGGCATGTTCAATAGAAACAAAGTTGTTTAAAAACCGACGCGTTTCGGCTGCATGGCCTTCGTCAGGGAGTACAGAAAAAGGAGAATACAATGTCCTCTTTTGAAAGGCTTTTCCAATTAGCCCTAATTAGAAGAGGGAGTGGTTACCAAATTGGACACACCTAGTAAGCAATAATATACACATGAAAAGGTGAAATACTGTAGCTATGTTATCATGAGCATACAACTCCAAGCTAGAAGCATCAGAACACCCAGAGAGGCAGTTCCAACCCTAACCATGACTGGGAGAAGTGTCCAGAACAAGAAAGCAATATATTCCACAGTACACCAGACCACAGCAAAACATGAACAACAGTCCAAACATAGCTGAGGGCAATTGAGCAAAATGTCCACTAGATGACAGCAAATGGACCTATCACGACCCTACAGGAAGGGTGAGAAATCCATATCTTCATTTAAACCAGGGTATTTAGTGGCCTGTAGTTTGTAAATCCAAAAACTTTCCCTTTGGTTTAACTGTTTAAGACGGTCCCCTTTTCTAATAGAGGCCGGAACATGATCAATACCCATAGCTTGTAGGGAGGCAGGGTTGCCATGGTGTAAGGACTTGTAGTGCCTTGCCATGGGGTAGTCTTCATTGCCTACCCGTATGGCGTACTTGTGTTCCGCCAAGCGATCTTGAAGGCGTCTCTTTGTCCGTCCAATGTAGAACACCTTGCACTGTGGACATTCCAATCTATAGATGACATGAGTGGTTTTGCAGTTAATAAAATGCTTGAGGTAATACTCCATTTTAGAAGCTGTGTCAACAAAATACTTTTTCTGTGCAATATTACTGCAATAGGCTACAGCTTGTTGCTTCTAGCCATAGACATATAATCCATAGTAAGGTTTTGGAACCACTTGCCCTGGCAATTTCACTGTTAAACTCATGGGTACACTAGCAATGTATGTCAGTCCTGACTTGAATGGGAACTGCCATCTATGAATTATATATCTATGGTTGGTTGTGAATGTCTGTTTACCTTTTGCAGATAAAAACACCACATAAGCAAATGCCTACTGCTGAAAAGAGACGCCTAATCTGTCTTAAAACCAATAAAAACTATTTTTTCTCAATAACTCCCAATTTCTATGTCAAAGTAGCTCATCTTGAGATTGGCTATTGCCAATCCGGCCCTGGCCGTAAACCAAGAAGTATGCTTTCGTACACTATAAAAAGGGGATGATGAAGCTCAGAAAATATTGTATTTTCCTCTTATGACATTTAACATTTGATTGTTTAATAAATTAACTTTGACTGAGACATGGACTGAAAATTAGCCTACACTGAACTAGACAAGGACATTTCCTGAAGGAAATATGTGTGCTTGCTTGTCTTGAACAGAATTTTATGTTGATTGAATCTATGCAAATCCAATCCATGAGGGGCCTCTGGCTTTCTCATCCAATGGATTTTGAGAAAGAGTTGAGGCCCATGGATGAGGTGGGGGTAAGATGGAGGGTAGGAAAAAAAGGAGAAAAGTGGAATATATTATGAGTAAATATGGAATGGTGGATCACACAGAAGAGCTACAGAAGGAAATTGGAAGAGCTACACAAGGAAATTGAACATGACAAGAGTGAGGATGAATTAACTGCGGTGGCAGGTGCAGTTTTTTGGAGAATGGATCATTGCCTTCTGGCTGATCCATATGTGGTGTGGATCTCTTCAAAGAAGAGACTGGGGGGGAGCACGTGATGCCGCGGAGCTGAGCAGACGTTGACAAACCGAGCTCTTCAAAGTTATTCTATTATTACCTAAATAACAACGTTGAAACAATATTCTAACATCGGCTGATAAATTGTCAAGTACTTACCTTCCCAAAGAGCCATGGACCGCCGACAGAGAGGCAAGAAGGACGACCAAAACGTCGTTGATTCCCAAGATAACGATAACGCTAGCAAGATTAGCATTAGCCCTCATAACTCAAACGACAGTTCCAGACTGTTGCTCTCGGCCTCTGGCGAGCCTGCCGACATGCTGGCTACTCTCCTCCGGGAAATTCAGGATGGTAACAAAGGTCTTTCTATGAAAATCGATAAGAGAACGGCTGAACTCCATTCTTCCATTGACGACCTGAAATCCTCCATGAATGATCTCCTTTTGAGAACGACTGAGGCAGAGTTGCGCATTAGCACAGTTGAAGACACCATCGCTCGACATGACCAGGTCTTGATACAACTGCAAAAGGACAATGCCTACCTCAAAAACAAGGTAGATCAGATGGAGAACCAGAGCAGACGTAGTAATATCCGTGTGGTGGGATTGAAAGAGGACAGCGAGGGCCGTGACCCGGTCCGTTTCTTCACTCAATGGATCCCGGATGTCCTAGGCACAATCAACTTCACCAAGCCACTGGAAATCGAACGCGCCCACAGAATATCAGCGCCGAAACCCCGGCCAGATGAGCCCCCACGGGTCGTCCTGATCAGGTTCCTCCGTTTCCAAGACAGAGAGAAGGTACTGCAACTCGCAAAAGCCAAAGGGGACATAACCATTGATGGGAAGAGGGTCAGCCTTTTCCCGGATATGAGCGCGGATCTCGCAAGACGTCGCAAGCAGTTCAGATCTGCCGCCAAAGCACTGAAGGAGAAGAACATCATCGGCTACCTCATCCACCCTGCGCGGATGAAAGTTCAGTACAAAGGCCGAAGCCATCTCTTCAACACGCCGGGAGAAGTGTACACTTTTCTCAAAGATCTGAGCAACGTCTGAGCCAGGACGGTCTCTTTGGGGGATAAGATGCAGTTTGTTTGTTTTCTCTTATCCGGACTGAACCGCTGATATCCTCCGGTCGCTATAATTGATTTGTACATTTTCAACTAACCGTATCTTTCCGGGGTGAGTTCTATTACATTTACAGGAGAGTATATTTTGGTTTAGTACATATCACTGGGCGAAGCAAATAAGTGGGTTTAGGCCCACTGCTTTCCCCCTCATTTATGTTAATCTTTCGAAAAGAGACTCAAGCAGCCCTTACCGTGGGCAGTAAATATTCAGCCATAAATGTCTATTCACAACGTTTGTTTTCAATTTAGAGAGCTCGCAGGTTTTAGTTTACGTCAAGGTTTAGCTAGTAAGAGCAAGATGGAAAGCGAGCAGCAACACATCTCTACAAGTGTATTCATGTTTGATTGTTGGGATTGTGGTTTTAGTCTAACAATCGGGGTGGGTGGGATTCTTTATTTTTTTCCCCTTTTTTCTATGTTTATTGTTTCCTTCCTAAAGAGACACATAGGTCACTTCTGTGTTCAAACCAAAGTTGAAACATTTCCTAACTATCTACATATGATAGATTTCCATTCAGTTACATATTTGAAACCCAACTATGCTTAATCCACTAAAATATGTCACATTCAACGTAAAAGGTCTTAACAGCCCGATTAAAAGGAAGAGAGTCTATACATACCTTAAGAAATTAAAGGCTGACATTGTGTTTTTACAAGAAACACATCTTACAGCCAGTGAACACAAGAAATTGAAGAGGGAATGGGTAGGACAAGTTTTTGCATCCTCTTTTAACTCCAAAGCAAGAGGAACTGCAATTTTGATAAGTAGACACATCCCCTTCTGTGTCAACAACACCATCTCTGATCCCTCTGGCAGGTTTGTTTTGGTGCAGGGGCATATGTTTTCAGAGTCTTGGACCCTATTGAATATCTATGCTCCTAACTTCGATGACCATATGTTTATTCAGAATGTCTTCCTTCAGGTCACTCAAGCACCACCAGGATGGTTACTGGTTGGAGGAGATTTTAATTTTTGTTTAGATACAGTTCTTGATAGGTCCTCTGATAAACCCTCACTTCTTACCAAAGCCAGCAAGCTCACCATGTCATTCATGAAAGATCTCAATTTACTAGACATCTGGAGACAGTTGCACCCACAGGATAGGGACTACTCTTTCTATTCACACCCACACAAGACACACACACGCATAGATAACTTTTTAATATCGACACAACTGTTTCATAGAGTGTTAGATGTCGAGTATCTCCCCAGATTGCTTAGTGACCATTCTCCCCTGGTATTATCAATCTCCATTCCTACCAAGGTAAATGGAGCATATAGATGGAGACTAAATTCTACACTCCTAAAGCAACCTGAATTTTGTGCATTCATCAAAGAGCAGATCAATATTTTCACTTTGACAAACAAACCCTCCGCTCCTGACAGTTTCATTCTTTGGGACACATTGAAGGCCTATCTGAGGGGACAGATCATTTCCTATACTAAAGGGCTGAAGAGAAAACACGGTGCGGAACTGAGTGCCCTTGAATCTGAAATCTCAGAGCTAGAGAAAACCTACCAAAGAGGCCCGACTAAAGATCTATACAGGCTTTTATTAAATAAAAAACTGAAATATAATATTCTGAACACATATCAAGCTGAGAGGGCCATCACTAAATCAAAACAGCGTTATTACGAGCTTGGAGAGAAAGCTCACAAAGTATTGGCATGGCAACTGAAAGCAGAGGAAAGTAAGAGGACAATTAATGCTATAGAAACTCTTACTAATGAGATATCTTTTGACCCTACTGAAATTAATAATACTTTTAAGAAATACTATGAAGACCTCTACACTTCCCAATCAAGCGATGATCTATCAGAGATCGACTCCTTTCTCTCCTCTCTCAACCTCCCATGCCTGTCAGGGGAAGACAGCAAGCGCCTGAGTGAACAGTTCTCAGTTCCTGAATTGTTGGAGGCCATTAAATCCTTACCTTCTAATAAATCTCCTGGGGAGGATGGCTTCCCTCCAGAGTTCTATAAAGAATTTAGGGAGCTGTTGGTCCCCTACCTTATGGAGGTACTTAAAAAAGCCAGGGAAGACAACTGCTTTCCAGAGTCTTTCTCTCAAGCAGTGATTACTGTAATCCACAAGAAAGGGAAAAATCCACTAAAGTGCGCCTCATATAGACCAATCTCTCTCCTTAACACAGATTGTAAACTGGTCACCAAGATGCTATCTAAGAGACTGGAGTCATGTCTTCCCCTGTTGGTCAACCCAGATCAGACTGGCTTCATAATTAATAGATTGTCCTCCAATAATCTCAGAAGGTTCTTTGATATAATTCACCTTGCTAACAAAAACAAAATACCTAGTGTCGCAGTCTCCCTCGACGCTGAAAAGGCCTTTGATAGAGGTATGGCCATTCAACCCTTTCGCGTCTTGGAAAAGTTTGGTTTAGGTACCGGGTTTGTAAATTTGATAAAATCACTCTACAAATCTCCTAAAGCTAGGATTGCTACCAACGGGATTACTTCCTCCTCTTTCCCTCTCTATAGGGGGAACAGACAAGGTTGCCCAATTAGCCCCCACCTCTTTGCCCTCGCCATCGAACCGTTGGCTGAGGCTATTAGAACGTGCCCTGACATACATGGCTTTGAGGTGGGCCCCCATACCCATAAATTATCACTCTTTGCGGACGACCTTATCTTATTTCGAACAAACCCAGAACACTCCCTCTCTCACTTGCAGATCCTACTACAGTGTTATAGTTCTTTCTCTGGATATAAGGTCAATTTAGATAAAAGCGAAATCTTACCGTTGTCTGTCTTTGACCATCATACCATCAAGCACAAGTTTCCTTTTAGATGGTCGCCTATGGGCTTCACATATTTGGGCATAATGGTGGATGGTAACCTGAACAACCTCTATAAACTCAATCTGGCCAGTTTGTTGCAAAAGGTGGAGGGTGACCTTGGTAAATGGATGGACTTACCTCTCACTCTACTGGGTAGAATCAATGTAATTAAAATGAATGTCCTGCCCAGATTTCTATATCTGTTTCAATCTCTCCCTATCCCTGTTCCCGCAGCATTCTTTTCCTCTCTCGACAAGATGACCAGACGGTTTATCTGGCACGGCAAAACCCCTAGGGTTGGCCTGGATAAACTGACCCTGGATTACAGTCAAGGGGGCTTAAACCTCCCCAATTTTAGAATGTACTACTGGGCAGCACAGTCTAGGTTTCTGGCTCAGAGGTTTGACAAGGGTCCCTCTCCCTCATGGTTGAACATTGAAAAGCTTGAGGTAAATGATGACACTGGGGCAGAATTGTTATACAAATGGGACAGAAAATCTATAAAAACCATCACAGACAACCCTTTAATCATACATTCTGTCCTGGCATGGTGCAAACTGCATGAGCTGTTCGGACGAGGGGGATTCCTTTCCCCTAAAACCCCTTTATGGAACAATAGATTGATTCCTATGTTTTTCCAGAATAGTAACTTTAGACCATGGTCTGATAAGGGGATCACTCTTCTGGAACATTGTTACGAGGAGGGAGTTCTTATGTCTTTTGATCAGCTGAAACAGAAATACCACTTGCCTAACAGGGACTTCTTTAGCTACCTACAACTACGAAACTTTATTAGGGTGTCTCTCAAGGGACAATGGAACCTACCTAAGATGTCACCTATTGAACAACTCTGCCACGCAGACCAACCACTGTTCAAGACCATTTCCCGTGTTTACGATGCTCTTATGTCAGGACTAACACTGCCTGGGCTAGATAAACCCCGGCTTAGATGGGAAAAAGACCTGGGTATTGATCTTGATGAGGGTCTATGGAGTGACCTATGCAGGGATGGTGTTACATCCACATTGAACTCCAGATACAGACTGATACAGTTTAATTTCCTCCATCAGCTCTATATCACCCCATCTAGACTGCACAAGTTCAACCCTGATATCTCCTCCCTATGTTTTAGATGTGGCTCAGGTGAAGGAACATTCCTCCATTCCACTTGGCAGTGTTCAAAACTACACGGTTTCTGGCAGGGGGTATGCAATACCATATCCTCAATTCATGGGGTTGCATTCCCTTTAGACCCGGAGGTCTGTCTACTGGGCAACTTTACTAACACCAATCTTAGGCAAAGCCATACTATAAAGCTAACAGAAATATTGCTAGCGATTGCCAAGAAATGTATCGCCTTGAAATGGAAATTGGATTCCCCCCTGCCAGTTGCAATGTGGCTATCAGAAGTTAATAGTTGTATCCCACTGGAGAAAATTACTTACCGCTTGAGGAATAAGTTAAATACATTTGACAGAATTTGGCAACCTTTTATTGACTATATGGAGAATCTCCCCCCACATCACATTGAATGAATCTCTATATTATCCTTGTATAATGTTTCACACGTAACGTATAATATGTAGCCTACGGCAGGTGACCATATGATCCAATGTCTCATTATAAAATTTTTTTTATTGTATGTTTGTATATATAATTATAATTTGTTTTATTTTTTCTTTCTTTGTTACGCTCACCTGTTATTGTCACTTTGTCCTATTGTTGTCTAATATCTTTTCACATTTGTCTTGAATGTTGTTAATTGGAAAATGCAAAAATAAAATATAAAAAAAAAAAAAAAGAAGAGACTGGGGAATGTTGGGTCTGTGAAAGTGACTTGAAGTGAAATCGTGTAGATTTTTTGCATTTTTGTCATCCAGAGGGAGCGTGTGCCATACACCACTCGAATGGGGACAAGAATTGTGACTTTTTTTCCTTTCCAGAGCAGGGCGCCAATGCAACAAGTGATAACTGGAATGGCGTTGTGTTGAAGAGGATCAACTGAAGTTGAAGATTCCCTGTGACGCTCATCATTTGGTGTGACGCCGAGAGAGCGTGGTGAAACAGAGAATACACTATACTACTGACTTTTGATGAAGTCAGGATGTGTCAGTTATCCCGTGATACCTTTTTCCCAAATCCATTAGTGTTTAAGGTGTCAAGTGTATGGTCATGTGGCAGCAGTGTGTAGGAGGGAGATTCCTAGATGTGAGAAGTGTGCAGGAGGACATGTGACAAAGGAATGTGTAGTATCGGTGGAAAAGGTAGTACTTGGGTGGACAAGATTTTACTGCAGAAGTATCTTTTTTTTTTCAATTTAATTTATATCCTCAAGCTAGGGAGAGGCGAACGTCGAGTCACGCGTCCTCCGAAACATGACCAGCCAAACAGCACTTCTTAACACCCGCCCACTTAATCCGGAAGCCAGTCGAACCAATGTGTCAGAGGAAACACCTTTCAACTGACAACCGGGGTCAGCCTGCAGGTGCCCGGCCCACCACAAAGAGTCCCTAGAGCACGATGAGCAAAGTAAAGCCCCCCCTGGCCAAACCCTCTCCTCACCCAGACGCCACTGGGACAATTGTGCACCGCCCTATGGGACTCCCGGTCACAGCCGGTAATGACATAGGCTGGGATCGACACTGCGATGCAGTCTTAGACCCCTGCGCCACTCGGGTGGGGCCTGCAGAAGTATCTTAAATCATCCTAGCACTTCCTGGCTTGGAGAAGTACAGATGAGGCCAAAGTAGTGGAATGATGTTGAGGTTTTAACGGGTGCAAGGCAGTTTTCCGAATGAATTCAAACTACGGAATAGTAGGCTGATACATAGCCAATACAGAAGGTGGCGACATGCACCTATACATTTTAGCTGTGTTCGAATACTCATACTAACCTTACTATTTGTGACGTAAATTGAGTATGCTTATTGGTCATAGTACAGATATAGTTAGTATGCCAAAGGTTCCCGGATGTCGTACTAAATTTTCCAAAATATTAAATATACACGCAGAGGACACTATTTCTGTATTTTAGGGCCCATAATGCAATTCTTTAGGAGATGGGCGGGGCTTCACATTGTTTCCAGATTTGAATGAAATGGCGGACATATGCAGTCGAAGTAGGAGACTGGATACAAATTCATTGCTTTAACTAATTATGACAAATGTTAACAAAATATTGAGCAATGTAATAAAGTAATGACTTTTCAAATAAGTTACCTTATACAGTTATGTTGGCTGACAATTTGTTAGCTACCCTGTCCTTACGAACCACATAGCGTATCATTACAGCAGTATGTTGTTAGCTAGCTACCTAACGTTAGTTGACTACTTATACATTACATTTGCAGTATATTAACTATATGTTATCTAACTAACTACCCAACGTTTATTGACTTGATTATTCCCGCCATTGTTAGCTTAGCTGGACACTCGGGTGCTTTCCTAAATTCTCTCTGGCTATCTACTCTGATTTCAGAGCACTCTAGTCTGAGTACCAGAGCGCAGAATAATGAATATACGAGGGCTCAACACCCGTTGAATATGGCCGGTGTCAGTAAACGTCGGCAAAAAAAAGTAATTAAATTGTTGCCAGCAGCACCGTTATAGTCACCAACGCTCTGAACAACATGAAAACTTCCTACCCACTGGTATCAAGCTCTTCTGGGAGAAGTAAAATGGTCAGAGTGGTCTCATTTGTGTCTGGAAGTAGCTAGCCAACGTCAGCTTGATTGCCTTTGTATGGTCAGAACGCTCAAATCAACCCTTTTTTATTCATAAAAAATTTAATAATTATAAACAACAAATCAATACAGAAAGTACATGAGGGAACACAAGTATATATAGATTATATACAATGGACAATCGAGCTAGGGGGTACAATATCACATTACAATTACACAAGGACCTTAAGGGACATACATACACTTACAATTCTAACAGCTTTTTTGTTAGTAGAGTATTTAACTGTCTTAAAATACTGTTACATTTATTTTTGTAGGGTAAGAACATTTGTTTTTTTGTTTGTAAATTTACATTTGTGTATATGAAATTTAGTCAAAAGAATAATGAAATGAATTACATAAAAATGTTTCAGCTTATTTCTATCGTATGTAAAGAATCCAAGCAGTACATCTCTCCACAATAGTGTAAAATCTTCATAAATGTGTTCAATTATAAATCTACTGATGTCTTGCCACAGTTTTCTTACATGAATACAATGCCAAAAAAGATGTAACACTGTTTCTGGGTGGTCATTACAAAAGGAGCAATTTGAGTTGATGTTTTCCTTAAACTTCTTCATATAGTAGTTGGCAGGATAATATTTATGAATCATTTTAAAGGAAACTTCCTTAATTTTGTTAACAAGTAGGTATGTGTGAGGCAACATCCAAACTTTTTCCCAACAGATATTATCAATAAGGCATGACATAAGGTATAGATACAACATCCTGCTGAAACAAGGTTCGTATCGCTCTGTTGTTGAATGGACCAAAAGGGAAACAAATCTTTCCTACTGATGAGTCAACAGAGTCAATAGAAGGTAGGCTCTGAGGGTCAGGTCTTGACACGTTCCTGAATAACAGAGCAACACCTGAGGGAATGGCGTCTAAAACAATTGCAAAATCTTTAGGTGTTACAGGGACCTTGTAAAGTGATAAGAATTCCTTATAACTGAGTAAAAGACCCTCTGCATTTACCAGTTGGCTCACCAATAGGATATTATTTCGGAACCAATATTCTAAAAACAAAGAAGTATTTTTATACAATATATCCCGATTATTCCATATATAATATCTGTGTGGAGAAAAATTGTGTTTATAAATTAAGGACCATGACAAGAAAACCTGCCGATGAAAAGCAGAAAGTTTCACTGGAATTTTCTCAATATTATAATTGCAAAACAACATGAAGTTAAGGCCACCAAAAGTAGAGAAGACATGATGCGGAATACAATTCCAGATAGAAGTGGGTCTTCTTAGGAATTGTTTTATCCAATTGATCTTAAAAGTATTATTTAAAGTAGTAAAGTCCAGAAAATTCAGTCCACCATTCTCATAAGTGTTCATTACAACAGTTTTCCTAATGTAATGGGTACGGTTTCTCCAAAGAAAGTTGAAAAGTATCTGGTCTATCTCCTTGCTTATTTTACTGTCAAGATATAAAGATAGCGCGCCATTTGTTAGTCTAGAGATACCTTCGGCCTTGGTTATTAGAACTCTACCTTTTAAAGATAAGTCCCTCTGTAGCCATTGATTTAGCTTCTTCTGGGTATTTTTAATAAGAGGGTTAAAATTTAGTAAGCCTCTAGACTTCTGATCCTTTGTAATGGTTATGCCTAAATATGTAAGTTCTTCTTTTACTGGAATACCATAATATGAAGGTGTCACACAATCTTTGACAGCTATGAGTTCACATTTATTAATGTTAAGATATAGACCAGACGCTTTGGAAAAGGATTGTATCACATTGATCGATATGGGAATTTGGTTAGCATCTTTCAGAAAAAGTGTAGTATCATCAGCCAGCTGGCTTATAATAATTTCTTTACCAGCTATGGAAATAACTTGTACAGGACTATTATTTAAAGAATTTGCAAGAAGTTGGGTGATTAATAAAAACAGGTACGGGGAGATAGGACAACCTTGCCTAATTCCTCTCTTTAACTCAAATCTAGGTGAGGTGCCATATTTCAATTTGATAGAGCTGTTACCATTTGCATAGAATCTTAATAGCCTTACAGAAAAAATCCCCAAAGCCAAGTCTCTCAAGGGAGTGGAAGAGAAACTGATGCTCTACTGTGTCAAATGCTTTATAAAAATCTAAAAATAATATGAAGCTATCCTCAGTTATTAGGTCTGAGTAGTCAAGTATGTCTAATACTAGTCTGACATTGTTAGAAATATGTCTGTTCCTCATGAAGCCAGACTGTGTTTCATCAATGATTGCATCCAGGACTTCTTTAATTATTTTTGCAAGTAGTAAGCCTAATATCTTATAGTCATTATTAAGAAGACAAATTGGACGCCAGTTATCGATGAGCAGCACTTATTTTTTAGGCTTAGGTATCAGTGTTATTAACCCCTGACTCATTGTAGGAGGGAGAACATTGTTTTTAATACTCTCTAAAAAAAATACTTCAAATAGGAACGCTCAAATCAACCATACTCCTCGGCCCAAGCGTCCAGTGAGCGCTCCTTTAAAAAAGGACAATATGAAAAAAGCTCTGCATTTACGAGCACACTCTGGCACTCCAGATTGAATTTAAGAACACACCCGACGTCGTAAAATGTTGTTGGCATTAAGTGTTGAGTAGTAGGAGTTGAAATGGAAGATCCCCGGTGTCCGTTTGATGAGATTTGACGTTAGTATGCTTTTTGGTCATAGTATGGATATACTAGTTAGTATGCCGCACTAAAATACGAAGTATACAAACAGTGGACACTATTTCCATGCTTTTACGGCGCATAATGCAATTATGCGAGCTACTTCCAGAAACAAATGAGAGAACACCCCACTCTGACCATTTTACTCGCCCTATCAGAGCTGGTTTATCAGAGCGTTGGTGACTGCTACTGGCAACATTTTAATTACGCATTTTTGACGAAATTTACCGACATCGGCCATATTCAACGGGTGTTGAGCGTTCGTAAATTCATCCGTTATTCTGCGCTTCGGCACACTCAGATGAGAGTGGTCTAACATCGGAGTAGATAGCCAGAGTCAATTTAAGAACACACCTAAAGTTGTAAAATGTATAACGTTAGCTAGTAATTTGTTACGTTAACAAGCTAGCAAGAGGTTGCATAGCAACACCAACAACTTCCGAAGAAGCGCTAGGACGCTCAACTGAAAGGATACCGTACGTTTACAGTATACTAAAATTAACTAATAGTATGTAGTTTATACTCATTAAATATGTAGTATGGGTATTCGAACACAGCTACTGTGCTAGTGGGGGGCGACCCGTAGACTTTGTCCTTCGCCCCCGCCTTTCGGGCACGGGTTTCTCTGGTGCATAGCAGGTGGAAGCGACACTGTGCTAACTAGCAAGCTAGCATGAGTCGCCCCATGCTCCCGTCTGCTGTGCTAGCGGGAGGTGGGGGCGACAGATAGACAGGCCTTCCTGACTGGCCAGACTACATAGAGATCAAAGACCAGGAGTAGATCCAGGGCCTGACGAGAGCCTGCCAGCTAACGTAAACTCACCCCATTCCGTACAAAAGTGAGTGAGTTTACGTTAGCCAGACAAATACTGTTGCTGGCCGGACGCAGTCTTAAGGTGTGCCTGTGTTATAGTGAGATTGACACGCTCTCTTACTCTATCTGTTTTCTGACATTCCAAGTTAATAACATCATTGTTTTCACCTCTGACCCCAGTTTGGCATGACGTCAGATGAGATAGATTTCATTGTCCACCAGGAGACGATTCGTCACAACGCACACCCTTCCCCTCCTGAGATACGGGAGTTTCCCCAAATCAGTCTGCACCTCGGTCAATAACGTGCCATGGCATACTTGACACCCGGCAACTACAAGATGGAGACATTATCAACGTTGATGTGACCGTGAGTTTTATCCTTCTTCATGCACACACACATGCACAATCCACATTCCTGATCCCCCTCCCCCATTCACCAGGTCTATCTGGAGGGTTACCATGGTGACACCTAGACATTCCTGATAGGCTGTGTGGACGAGTTTGTGCAAAAGCTAGCAGAGACAGCCAGGAAGTGTAGAGATGAGGCTATCGCTGCCTGTAAACCTGGGGCTCTACTGTGTTATAGGAAACACTATCAGATACACACACACACACACACACACACACACACACACACACACACAGGATACCTCTCTGTTGTTTTGTGTAATCTACTGTCCCTCTCTTTCTCCTACAGTGGTATAATCCACTCCAATGGTTTCCATGCCATGTCCCTACTTTATTGGACATGGCATAGGCTCCTACTTCCATGGCCACCCAGACATCTTGCACCACGGTAAGTACAACACAGCAACAGTTTTCTGTGGTTAACCTACTGTATGTTGGACAAATCCTAAATATCTCTTTCATCTGACAGCTAATGACAATGATATGACCATGGGTGAAGGGATGTCTTTCACTATAGGTCAGTCACATTTCCTATGTATGTCAGTGTGTATTGATGTCAACTTAAGTGAATGTGTGTGTTAATGTTGCATCTGTGTATGCAGAGCCCATATTGATGGAGGGATCGTTAGAGTTGAGAATCCTGAAGGACAAGTGGACAGCGGTGCCTGCAGACGACAAGAGGTAGGCTACTTACAGCCCACATAGGGCTGAGAGTTACGCCCTAAAAGGCTGGATAGTTACAGCCTACAAAGTGCCACTGATATCCTTGTGTAACCTCTGTGTGTCTGTGTGTGCGCGTGTCTTTAGGTCGGCCCAGTTTGAACACTCGGTAGTCATCACCTCTGGTGGAGTGGATATTCTCACCAAACTACCTGAGGAGGACGAGCCGATGCCAATTGAAGTCTAATCACTGTTCTCTGCTCAACAACCCTGCCACATCCACATCTATGAAAGAGGTAAAGCACCAAACTGACCCAGGACCAGGACTTAGCACCACGGAGAGGATAGGAAACTGGGCATAGATATGACTCAAATGAGACTGCACTAGTGCATTATTTTCTATATCTGCTGTGTAGAAAAATAAGTTATATTATTTAAATAAAATGTTTGTTCACTTTCAATTAGTAAACCAGATCTGTCTGAATAAATTATTTCATTAAAGCATATGGTTATTTTTCTAATTCTACAAAATATCCTAATTGACATTTCACTTTTTTGTCTGACAAAATATTTGGAAACAATATGTGGTTTATGTTGCTATAATTTATTTGGACTAGGACTTTTCGATTCATGAAATCAAATTGATTACAATCAGAGGAGCACATTATTTGCTATGACTGACGTCATCATAAGATTATCTTGTGTTAACGTTGTTAGGACTGCAAGGTTTGCAGAGTATCGTACGTCTACTGGGCTGATTATGTCATGATGTGATGTTATTGATGCTGTGTTTGGCTCCATAATATTTTCTGATCTACTAATAATCTCTAATGACATCAACCTCCAGCTCTACATTGTTAGCGACTTATTTTGTACTCGCTCTTGTTCAATTAGAAACCATGTCCTATTTATATCACTGAGGAGACTGATTCTACTGACGCAATGTATTTTAATGGGATCGGGTAGGATTTTGTCAGTCAAGGCCTTTTTCTACTTACCCAGAGTCCGATTAAGTCATAGGTACTACAGTAGCGTTAGCGCAAATGCTAACTAGCTTTAGCACAATGTCTGGAAGTCTAGCTGTTCCAATAGACTGCCAGTCATTGCGCTGACGCTAGTTAATAACTTCCTACAAACTGCACGCAGAGATATAAAAATGGTATCCATGAGTTCATCTGACTCTGGGTAAGTAGAGAAAGGGCTTGATTGCCAAAATCTCGCACTATCCCTTTAAAAACCTCTTCTGGATCTTACCCCCCTTTTTCTTTTATCACCTAAAATGACATACCTAAATCTAACTGCCTGTAGCTCAGGACCTGAAGCAAGGATATGCATATTCTTGATACCATTTGAAAGGAAACACTTTGAAGTTTGTGGACATGTGAAATTAATATAGGAGAATAGAACATATTAGATCTGTTCCATCTTTGAAATGCAAGAGAAAGGCCATATTATCAGATAGGAGTTTAGGCGCAATTTAGATTTTGGCCACCAGATGGCAGCAGTGTGTGCAAAGTTTCAGTCTGCCAGGAGTTTTTCCAAATGAGCCAAATTCATCAATTGATACATCTTCAAGTACATAACTATAGAGAACATACAAAATGCTATGGTAATAAAAAAAATTAAGTGTACACCCTCCCAGGAATGTCATACATGATGGATAATTAGCTTCCCTACAGAAAAGACACTAACCTTCACACATCTAGATGTAGTTCCTACATTTGAATATAAAAATGGATTTATCAAACAAAACTATGCTACATTTTATCTCTGGGACCCTCAGGATGACAAATCAGAGCAATGTTACTGAATGGAAGTACATTATTTACCTTCAGAGGTGAATGTATCAAACCAATTGCCATGGTAAAAGCGTTTTGTTGTGCACTCTCCTCAAACAATAGCATTGTATATTTTCACTGTAATAGCTACTGTAAATTGGACAGTGCAGTTAGATTAACAATCATTTTAAGCTTTCTGCCCATATATGTCTATGTCCTGGACTGTTACTTACAACGTCATTCTAGTCACATTAGCGCACTTTAACAACAACCGTCCCGGTTTAGGGACACCGATCCCGTAGAGGATAAATTCCATAAGCTACATTCTTCCTTTCTGTACAATATGGCACATTTGTTACACAATATTGAATCTCAACAACGTTAATCTCAAACATATAGGAATTCATTGAAATAAACTAGTCAAACTGTTCATCTGCTACATTAAAAGCCCAAATCGGTCATATTTTTGCCAGGTGAAAGCAGAGTCCACATACAGCTTTTCCCTTTTGCAGGTTTTCAGTATCTTTGGTCCCGTATATCAGTAAATTGACCCCACATCATCTGTAGGATTAGATTGCTGATGTAGTACTGGATTCAGCTGGGAGAGTGCCACAGTCAGATGAGTACCAAGAGTAGTTACTGTAAAATGATGGGGCGCTTGTGTTCGGAGGCATATAGTCCCGCTCTTTGCTTATCTCTGTAATCCTGTGATTCTGGGGGCCCCAGTGCACTGCTGTTGGTCGAGGAGAGCTGCTGGACCGAGGGGAATCACCTGCTGTCCTGGTGGCATCTGCCCGTTTCTCCACAGCTTCTTCAACTTGGAGCGACGGTTCTGGAACCAGATCTTTACCTGGGAGAGGAGTAGACATGCAGAAGTATAGGTGATGTTTGAAATTCCCATCATATGTACAAGCGCACTGCTACCTCCAGTCAAGTACCTTACATCACCAGCAAGGATATTACACTTATATACAGTGCACCTACATACAGTTGAAGTCGAAAGTTTACATACACTTAGGTTGGAGTCATTAAAACTCGTTTTTCAACCACTCCACAAATTTCTTGTTAACATATTATAGTTTTCGCAAGTCGGTTAGGACATCTACTTTGTGTATGACACAAGTAATTTTCCCAACAATTGTTTACAGACAGATTATTTCACTTATAATTCACTGTATCACAATTCCAGTGGGTCAGAAGTTTACATACACTAAGTTGACTGTGCCTTTAAACGGCTTGGGAAATTCCAGAAAATGATGTCATAGCTTTAGAAGCTTCTGATAGGCTAACTGACATTATTTGAATCAATTGGAGGTGTACCTGTGGATGTATTTTTTTAGGCCTACCTTCAAACTCAGTGCCTCTTTGCTTGACATCATGGGAAAATCAAAAGCAATCAGCCAAGACCTCAGAAAAAAAATTGTGGACATCCACAGGTCTGGTTCATCATTGGGAGCAATTTCCAAACGCCTGAAGGTACCACGTTCATCTGTACAAACAATAGTACGCAAGTATAAACACCATGGGACCACGCAGCCGTCATACCGCTCAGGAAGGAGATGCGTTCTGTCTCCTAGAGATGAACGTACTTTGGTGCGAAAAGTGCAAATCAATCCCAGAACAACAGCAAAGGACCTTGTGAAGATGCTGGAGGAGACAGGTACAAAAGTATCTATATCCACAGTAAAACGAGTTCTATGTCAACAACCTGAAAGGCCACTGCTCCAAAACCGCCATAAAAAAGCCAGACTACAGTTTGCAACTGCACATGGGGACAAAGATCATACTTTTTGGAGAAATGTCCTCTGGTCTGATGAAACAAAAATAGAACTGTTTGGCCATAATGACCATCGTTATGTTTGGAGGAAAAAGGGGGAGGCGTGCAAACCGAAGAACACCATCCCAACCGTGAAGCATGGGGGTGACGGCATCATGTTGTGGGGGTGCTTTGCTGCAGGAGGGACTGGTGCACTTCACACAATAGATGGTGTCATGAGGAAGGAAAATTATGTGGATATATTGAAGCAACATCTCAAGACATCAGTCAGGAATTAAAGCTTGGTCGCAAATGGGTCTTCCAAATGACCCCAAGCATACTTCCAAAGTTGTGGCAAAATGGCTTCAGGACAACAAAGTCAAGGTATTGGAATGGCCATCACAAAGCCCTGACCTCAATCCCATAGAAAATTTGTGGGCAGAACTGAAAAAGCATGTGCGAGCAAGGAGGCCTACTAACCTGACTCAGTTACACCAGAGCTGTCGGGAGGAATCGGCCAAAATTCACCCAACTTATTGTGGGAAGCTTTTGGAAGGCTACCCGACACATTTGACCCAAGTTAAACAATTTTAAGGCAATGCTACCAAATACTAATTGAGTGTATGTAAACTTCTGACCCACTGGGAATGTGATGAAAGAAATAAAAGCTGAAATAAATCATTCTCTCTACTATTATTCTGACATTTCACATTCTTAAAATGAAGTGGTGATCCTAACTGACCTAAGACAGGGAATTTTTACTAGGAGTAAATGTCAGGAATTGTGAAAAACTGAGTTTAAATGTATTTGGCTAAGGTGTATGTAAACCTCCGACTTCAACTGTATGAAATACATTTAACTTAATTAAAATAATACTATTTAAAATCCTCCATCATGGTCAGAAAACGAACATAGCGCACCTGTGTTTGTGTGAGTCCCAGTGACGCGGCGATCTCCGCGCGTTCAGGTAGCGCCAGATACTGCCTCATTCGGAATCTGCTCTGGAGCACACAGAGCTGCAGGCTGGAGTAGATCGTTCTAGGCTTCCGGACTTTCTTTGGATTTCCCTTTACCATTCTGACTTCTGTCTCCTTCTCTTTCGCTGAGAAAATGTGTATGATCATTAGCAGGCCTGTCATTAATCTTGGTTAACACAGAACTAAAATATTGTGTTATTTGGTTTGTTCACGAGAGATAAGCCTATCATTGATTTTCACAATGTAGCCTGTGCACTAGGTTTAAAACAAAACCTGGCATAAAGAACTAACACAATGTTTCTGAAAAGTACAGAAATTGCCACATCATAGGCTACTAAAATGAATAGGCTAGTAGGCTAGTATAGGCTAGTCATAAAAGGAGAGTTTTGGCTTTGACTTTCTAACTGTTCTGCCCTCTCCACTTAATTTACTGCTGCCTTGCTCTCACGTGTGGATGTGCATAATTGTGCTTAATTGCCTGTTATTGATATATCCACATTTTGGAGCAGACAGTGTAATTTAATGATCAATATGTACCATTCTGACATCTGGATCCTTCTCATCTTTCTGTGAGAAAGAACAAATAGCTTTATGTTCGTCTTCTAAAAAGGAGTGTATTGCCCATTAGCTGTCAGGTTTGCATGTGCCTGTGCGTAATTAATGCATACAAACTTGGGAGCAGAAAACGGTGACATTCAGTGATCATGGGCACAGCCACACTGGAATAAACAGGTTCGATTATACAATAGATATAAATCACGTTACGCACCTGTGTCCGTGGTGAGAGATGAAGAGCCCGTATATGATCCATAACAATCGTAAGAGTTTGGGAACCCAAACTCATAAATCTCGGGACTGTAGTGCCCGTTATTACCATTATAACCATCACCAGGAAGAAACGAATTGATGTCGAACTCGAGCTGATGCAGTTGGTCAGGGAAGAAATTTCCCCCTGTGGCGGTTGAAATCTGTAAGGTTGGAGATTCCTGTGATTCGTGCATGCTGTAGTGAGTTGATTGCATAGCTGTGGCAACAGTCTAAAGTTATGGCACCATATCCCTATGCAAACCTGTGCGAAGAATTGCCTACTAGGATAATAGTCCTCCAAGGAGAATTCTATTCAAAATGTTGTTCTCCAATGTTCAAGTCTCCATTGATTGCCTCCCCTTCATAAATTGATCAGATTGCCCAAAGTTATTGTGATAGC
Organism: Salvelinus namaycush; assembly: GCF_016432855.1. NCBI lineage: Eukaryota > Metazoa > Chordata > Actinopteri > Salmoniformes > Salmonidae > Salvelinus > Salvelinus namaycush. The sequence continues at coordinate 8,188,591 of NC_052331.1, forward strand.
CCGAATTGTAAATAATAAATAAACCGCTCTTCTGTTTTTAGTCCATACTGTAGCCTGTATGTGGTTGAGTGGTGTCATCTTCTGGTATCCAGGACCCGGAATGAGTGAAGCTTCAGGTGTCTGCTCGTCTGGATGAGACGGTCTGTGGTATGACTAGTCTGGTGTGACATGAGACGGGTGGGCAAGAAGCCAAAGAAAAATCTCCTTGACAGTGTGACACCTTGTGCACCTCGTCTTCAAAACCCTTATCATACAGTCTATATTGACAAATGTTTTATATTTATTCATTTTGGGGGGGGGGGGGGATAGGAATGGATAACGTAAACTTTTTCACGCAAATAATGTTGAAGGCTTTGGATATTTGTAGCGCGCTCTCCGCTCGAACTCACCTTCAGGTGGGCGAGAGGTGATGGCGGCATCTGGCGGTCTTCGTGTGATACTGCTACTTCCCGCCAAACACTTCCCCACCCTGTACACGCTTGATAATTACCGATGGCGCCAGTGCTCACCCACACAGGTGAGCAAAACAACCATTACAGCTGACTGAGATGACAGGGGGTATATTTACACTCTGTGTGTGCCCACCACGCATTATGTCTTACCACCTACTCAACTGTAAATACACTGAGTGTACAAAACATTAGCAAGAGCTTCCTAATATTGAGTTGCACCCCCTTTCACCCCCAAGAACAGCCTCCATTCGTTGGGTCATGGACTCGATAAGGTGTCAAAAGTGTTCCACAGGGATGACTCCAATGCTTCCCACGGTTGTGTCAAGTTAGCTGGATGTCCTTTGGGTGGTGGACCATTCTCGACACACACGGGAAACTGTTGAGCGTGGAAAAACCCAGTGTTGCAGTTCTTGACACTCAAACCGGTGTGCCAGGCACCTACTACCATACCCCGTTCAAAGGCACTTAAATATTTTGTCTTGCCCGTTCACCCTCTGAATGGCACACACACACAATCAATGTCTCAATTGTCTCAAAGCTTAAAAGTCCTTCTTTAACCTGTTTCCTCCCCTTCATCTACACTGATTGATGTGGATTTAACTAGTGACATCAATAAGGGATCGTAGCTTTCACCTGGATTCACCTGGTCAGTCTATGTCATGGAAAAAGCAGGTGTTCTTAATGTTGTGTATACTCTGTGTGTAAATCATGATCAACAGCAGTAACAGTGGGGCATAGACTAGGCTAGGCTGCCTCTCAATAGTCTAAAGTTGCTTCCTCTTCTTCATCTGCCTTGATCTGAAAACACAGGCTAGGTGAAAGCAACAAGGTGGATGCCCACCAGGAATTGATCATCAATTGTCTAGTTCCAGGTCGTTGCCTTCACATCAGTGTTGAGTCATGGGGATGGGTTTAGGACTACTGTACCTGTTAAGGCACGTAACTGGCCAGTAGATGGCACTGCACTGCTATTTATGTAACTGGCCAGTAGATGGCACTGCACTGCTATTTATGCTCCACACTGAGTGTGAAGGAGTGACATTGACAACTGTGTGTGTGCCACAGCTTCTACCAACATGTCAGGATCTTGGCATGTGGTCGTGCACTCACCATATTTCCACAGGGCCGCTGGTTCAAACCCAGTTCTGGCTGTTCCCTCCCTACAGTGTGTTGTTTAGGAAAAGTTTACTGCTACTATATTATCAAAGCAAAGTTGTGTAAGCCAAACGTATGTTTCAAATCAATCTTTACAGTTACCCAGAAACACCAAGAATCTATTGCAGGGCAAATTCCTGGAATAGTTGAGAGGCTGTGGGTGCATCCTTCTGTTCTCTCTTCTGGTCCCAGGTGGCTTTGATAAAGCATTAGAAGTGTGTTCAGAGACTATCCAACCAGAGCTTACTGTATTGCTGAATAACAGATCAGGGACATCTTACCTTACACACACACACACACACACACACACACACATACGCATACATATACACTGAGTGTACAAAACATTAAGTAGACCTTCCTAATATTGAGTCCCCCCTCCCACCCACACACCTTTGCCCTCAGAACAGCCTCAATTAGTCGGGCCATGAACTCTACAAGGTGTCGAAAGCGTTCCACAGGGATGCTGGCCCATGTTGACTGCAATGCTTCTCACAGTTGTGTTAAGTTGGCTGGATGTCCTTTGGGTGGTGGACCATTCTTGATACACACGGAAACTGTTGAGTGTGAAAACCCCAGCAGCGTTGCAGTTCTTGACGCAAACCAGTGCGCCTGGCACCTACTATCATACCCTGTTCAAAGGCACTTAAATATTTTATCTTGCCCATTCACCCTCTGAATGGCACACATACACAATCCATGTCTCAATTGTCTCAAGGTCTAAAAATCCTTCTTTAACCTGTCTCTTCCCCTTCATCTACACTGATTGAAGTGTATTTAAGAAATTACATCAATAATGGATCATAGATTTCACCTGGATTCACCTGGTCAGTCTGGGTCATGGAAAGAGCAGGTGTTCTTAATATTGTGTACACTCAGTATGTGTGTGTGTGTGTGTGTGTGTGTGTGTGTGTGTATATATATATCACTGCAAGATAGGGATGACTATGACACAGTAATTTGGCGGTTTAAGGTGTGGAAAACAGGAAGTGTGTCAGCACTGATGCATAAAACCTTTACTCTGGTGTAGTACAGTCAGACCTAACAGAGGATTATGTTGTGGATCATTCATTTGCTATTCAATATTTTATCAAATGAGAATGTGAGCTGAGTGTGATGTGAGAGTTTTGCTTTGACCTGCTATGGACAATCCTTACAGTATGATTACAGTATCCCGAGAGTGGAGTATGTTGTGTACATTATCTCGACTTTGAGGGAATTGTACCCAGGCTTACTGTAGATAAATATTTGACCAATTAACTTTGTGTGTGTGTGTGTGTGTGTGTGTGTGTGTGTACCTAGTGCCAGTCATGAGTGAGTGTGTGTGTGTTCTTATGCTCCTGTCAGTGTGCCAGCTACATAGGTGTGTTCTTCCTGTGGGAATGACCGGATCAAATAAAGGAGTTATTCTGCTTGTTTGTTCTCCCTGTGCAGGTTCACTCATCTCTATAACGTAGGAATCTGGTCCATGCTCAGTTATCTGTAAATCAAGGGATTTATAGATCAGATTATGACATTACCTCAGCAGTGCCTCGCTAAGGAGAAGCAGAGTTCCCTTCTGCTGAAAAGATAGGATGAACAAGTGTAGTGAATGAGTGTGTAAATAATATTAAAACATATCAGATGTTACGTATGTTTCAGCATGGCCTGTCTCAACTAATGCTTTTTTCCTTGTCCGATTTTGTAACGTTTGTTGAAACAGTGTAAAACAAACTTCTTCTTCTTATTTTTTTGAACATTTTGTTTCTTGGTTTTCACAACGTTCAATCAAAACTGTCATGTGACGTTCAATAACAACATGACAAGCACAGCAAATGAAACATACAGCGTACAGATACATCACACAGGCATATTATACCATACAATAACACCTGCATAGACAGTATATACCGACACACCATTCTAAATGTTACCTCAGATCACACACCCATACGCACAACAATAAAAACAAAGTTCCCGAACAAAACAATTTGGCAAACTTTAACATAGTATGTGGTTTTGGGGAGAACCCGCCACAACATTTTCATTTTCAACATTTTCTTCTGGTCAACTGGTTTCCTCAGTAATGTGCGGTATGTTATCTCGTTTGGATAAGATAACAGGGTGGTGTCTTCTACTTCGCTGTGTTTCTAAGAGAGTAATAGTCGTATCCCCGTACAGTCAGTTCCTGTGAATAAGTTAGGTAAATAAAAAGGTTACTGTGCTGCATCTGGCAGACTTGTGGATGGAGGTTTGGACCGTGACACGCAGAGCTATGGGGTTGCACTGAGAATCACTGGCCGCCAGGGGAATAAACCCGTCAACATGATTTACATCTGCTGAGGACAGGAGCCAAAGCTCAGCCATGGTGTTTGAGGAGAATTGTGTGTTTGTGTTGACCTGTGAGGGGGAGAGAGGTGAGAGAGAAAGGGTGAGATGGACAGGGAGGAGTAGGTTTGGCTGGGATGGCTTGAGGGAGGAACGTTGATTTTTGGGAGAAATGGGGAAGGGTTAGGGTGTGTTTGGAGGAATGGGTGGGTTTTGGGAGGGAGAGGGAGGGAGGAGTAACTGCAGGGTAAGGGAGGGGCTTGGTGAGGTTTTGGATTGCGATTAGTGGAATTCTTTCTCTCGCTCTGTTTTTCTCTCTCTCTCTGCATGTTGGAACAGATTCTCTCCTCTCTGCGCTGTTTTCTCTCTGGCCCCTTTTTCTTCATGTTTCGGTGAATGACAAACACACATTTTGAGATTCAAATCACATTTTATTTGTCACACACGCCGAATACAACAGGTGTAGACTTTACTGTGAAATGCTTACTTACGAGCCCTTTCTCAACAATGCAGAGTTAGAAAGTTTTTAATAAAAGAAGCTAAATAAAAAAGTAAATAGTAACACAAAGTAACAATAACGAGACTATATACAAGGAGTACCAGTACAGAGTCAATATGCAGGGGTACGAGGTAGTTGAGGTAAATGTACATGTAGGTAGGGGTAAAAGGTGATTAGGCAATCAGGATAGATAATAAACAGAGTAGCAGCAGCGTATGTGAAAGTGCGTCTGTGTGAGTGTGTGTGGTGTCAATATGTGTGTGTGTTGGAGTGTCAGTGTAGTATGTGTAAAGTGTAAGGGAGTCAGTGCAAAATATAAAAGGCAGTCAATACAAATAGTCTGTGTGGCCATTTGATGAACTGTTCACTAGTCTTATGGCTTGGGGGTAGAAGCTGTTCTGGAGCCTTTTGGTCCCAGATCCTCAGCGATGTGGACACTGATTAAGTCGATGCTCCCGACCCACTCCACTTCAGCCCTGTCGATGTGAATGGAGGCGTACATGCCCCTCCTTTTCCTGTATTCCACGATCACCTCCTTTGATTTGCTGACGTTGAGGGAGGGGCTGATGTCCCGGCAACACACTGCCAGGTCTCTGACTTCCTCCCTATAGGCTGTCTTATCATCGTCGGTGATCAGGCCACCTACCACCGTTGTGTCATCGGCAAACTTAATGATGGTGTTGGAGTCGTGCGCGGCCAAGCAGTCGTGGGTGAACAGGGAGTACAGGAGGAGGGTCAACGTGGTGGATGTGTTGTTGCCTACCCTCACCACCTGGGGGCGGCCCACCAGGAAGTAGAGGATCCATAGATTCACAAGAACTTTGGGGCGTGTCAGTCATTGCTCAAGTGTGGAGAAGTGTTTACTCAAGGTGGGTCAAGACCAGTTCGTCTAGGGTCACAGACTAGTACTAGGTTATGATTTTGTCCTTAGTTGGGTCACAACCTTGGGGTACAACCATGTTGTGTGAGCTCATCACCGACTCCACTGGCCCACTCAGTGGTATGGGTAAGCATATGTTGTTCTCACACCCTGGAATGAATGTACAGTTGTGCATAAGCTCTGGGCATTCTGCATACTGCATGCCTAAGCTCTATATGATCCATATGACAGACCCTGGTCACGTGTGTCTAAGCTCCAAATGACAGGGGGAGGATTAACAGAGGATGTTCCCCGTCTCAGTGGGCAGATACAGCTGCTCTGGGCAGGAGGAGGCACACAGTTCTCCCTATATAGAGGGGCACCAGCTATAGAATTAGGACCAAATAGAACAGACATTCCAATTCACTGCAATGTTCTACTGTAGCAACCTCGCTCCAAACATTAAGGCAGAGACTATTTATGCGAGGGAGATCTATCTCTGCTTTCATAGGGAAGAACTCAAAGCATAAATGGTTACATGTCCCTTATATAGTGGGAGGTGATAACACAATCATATTGTTTACACAACAGTTATTTGATACAAGCAACAGTTCCAGAACACAATGGCCTTGTGTTAGGGTGCAGACATAACATGAGTCTATGAAAGGCGTAACATCACAGTCCATCGAAGAACATTAGCATAACCCTTTAGAAGTTATAATGGCTCACCAAAATCCTGCCACAACAGTCCCATAATATGTGGAAAGGCTATGTTACTGTGCATTTAGGACTATGTTAGTTCTATACATTATCTTTCTGTGGGACCAGGTTTACTTAACTCTACGGATTAAGTGTAAAACACACATATGCTCACATGCACAAACGCGCACTCCCACATGGTAGGCTGTGTGAGGAATGCAGGTGATATGAACATCATGTGTGACCGTCTGCTTGGGATTATCTTGTCTTACTAGAGGGGGGTCTGTCCGTCCTCCCGTCTGTCCATCCCCCCCGTCCGTTCGAGATAGAGATCGTTCTCTACTCATCAGCAAATGTTGCAGACAATAAATATATCAGACACTCACAGTCCAAGTGTGCATAGGATTTATGTGTGTCTGAGTATGTGTTAGTCAACCTGTGAAATCACACCTACCTGGGACTGCCCTGCCCTAGACCTCAGGAATCCTTGGTCTCCATGGTGACCCGTGGAATCCTTGGTCGTGGTAGTGACAGGACATTCCAAGGGACTTGTGCGGGAAGGTACAGATTAAAAACCTGAGAGAGAGAGAGAGATGTAGACAGGCTGTAGACAGGATGTAGGGTGTGGCGGTTGATGGGATAAGCTCTCCATCCGAGTCAGAACATACCGTAGTGAGGACACACCTCCCTGACCGGACTATGTTAAGAGTGCAGAACCTGTGGGCAAGTTTAGGCAGGTGTGAGGGTCTGACAGTCAACCGACACACATTCACTCATCCCTCTGTCAGAACACACTCGCTCCAGGAAGGCACACATGCACAGTCACAGCCAAGGGGAGCGTCCTGTAAGAACATGAGGAGGTGACCAGTCTGTGTGTGTTTGTGTGAACATGTGTTTGTGTGTGTGTGTGTGTATGGAGAGGAGACCAGCGGAATCAGGTTGACTGTTGCTACCCATAACATTTAGCCTGCAAAGAGCCTGTCTCTAAGGGGTGTGTCCAGACCACAGGCTTTGTCATGGGATCATTTGAAGTGAGAGCATTGTCATTAGTAAACTCAGTGAAAGTAAGTTACTTTAAATAACTGCGGCACTGCAGTGAAACACGTATTTTCCTGTTTTTCCATGTCTACATTATGAGGTCCAAATAACACTTGGGAATTGTGAAAATGATGATAATGCTATTTTTGTGTAAGAGCTGTTTGAAAATAAATCCTGTCATTTCAGCCTGTTCAAGTGGGATGGAGTTTTTGGCCAAGATCATGACATAACAGTCATCTTTTATTTGCATATGTATCCTCTTACTTTTAAGGGGTAGGCGGGGTAGGCTCTAGAGTCTAAACGACCCTATCCGTCAATAAGGGTTGTGAATTTAAATATATAAAATGTGTATCAACACACCCACATTTCAATAGCAAAAGGAGGCTCAGGGAATTAAATTTGGAGTAATTTTAATGGAAATAAACACACACAGTGATTTATCAGACATAGCATAGCATTTTCACAATTATTTTAAAATCAATAAATAATAATAAAATAAAAAAGACTGCATGTGGGCTTTAATACTAGAACTTATCATTAGTCATTGTGTATTTATTATTACTTTTATTATTACGTGTTTTACTTTTCATTATTTCTCTATTTTCTTTCTCTCTACATTGTTGGGAAGGCCCGTAAGTAAGTATTTCACTGTTAGTCCGCACCTTGTTTACTTGTTTACGAAGCATGTGATTAAAACACTTTTATTTGACCCACTTCAAGCTAATGAACAGTCATTCTGACTGCAACATTCTAACAGTGTAATTCATATATTTCATATATCGCAAAAATAATAAGTTGGTTGTGTGTGGTCGAAGGAATTATCCGTAGAGCTCCGAGGAAGGATTGTGTCGAGGCACAGGTCTGTAGAAGGGTACCAAAAAATGTCTGCAGCGTTGAAGGTCTCCAAGAACAGTGGCCTCTGTCATTCTTAAATGGAAGAAGTTTTGAACTTTCTAGAGCTGGCGGCCAGGCCAAACTGAGCAATCGGGGGAGAAGGGCCTTGGTCACTAAGGTGACCAAGAACCCAATGGTAACTCTGACAGAGCTCCATAGTTCCTCTGTGGAGATGGGAGAACCTTCTAGAAGGACAATCATCTCTGCAGCGCTCCACCAATCAGGCCTTTATGGTAGAGTGGCCAGACGGAAGCCACTCCTCGGTAAAAGGCACATGACAGCCTGCTTGGAATATGCCAAAAGGCACCTAAAGGACTCTCAAACCATGAGAAACAAGATTCTCTGGTCTGATGAAACCAAGATTGAACTCCTTGGCCTGAATGCCAAATGTTATGTCTGGAGGAAACCTGGCAACATCTCTACGATGAAGCATGGTGGTGGCAGCATCATGCTGTGGGGATGTTTTTCAGTGGCATGGACTGGGAGACTAGTCAGGATTGAAGGAAAGATGAAAGGAGCAAAGTACAGAGAGATCCTTGATGAAAACCTGCTCCATAACGCTCAGGACCTCAGACTGGGGCAAAGGTTCACCTTCCAACAGGACAACAACCCTAAGCACACAGTCAAGACAACGCAGGAGTGGCTTCGGGACAAGTCTCTGAATGTCCTTGAGTGGCCCAGATTTGAACCCAATCAAACGTCTCTGGAGAGACCTGAAAATAGCTGTGCAGCGACGCTCCCCATCCAACCTGGCAGAACTTGAGAACATCTGCAGAGAAGAATGGAAGAAACTCCCCAAATACAGATATGCCAAGCTTGTAGCGTCATACCCAAGAAGACTCAAGGCTGTAATCACTGCCAAAAGTGCTACTGAGTAAAGGGTCTGAATACTTATGTAAATGTGATATTTCTGTTTTCAATTTTTAATACATTTGCAAAAGAATTCTCAAAACCTGTTTTTGCTTTGTCATTATGGGGTATTGTGTGTAGATTTATGAGGGGGGGAAACTATTTAATACATTTTAGAATAAGGCTGTAATGTAACAAAATGTGGAAAAAGTCAAGGGGTCTGAATACTTTCTGAATGCACTGTGTCGATATGACAGCAGTCAATTATTGTCAGTGTTTGCTGCTCTGTACAAACGATCACGTGACATGGTTTCTCCAAAGAAAGGTAGGCTAAGCTATCCCATACATTTTGTGCTGATAATCGGCCTGTACCATTGTCACCGGCTTGTTCTATCCAAATGGTGCTGTCCCGTACTCGCTCCTGTCTCACTGTTTCATTTGGTGCCGAGTGGCGCAGAGGTCTAAGGCACTGCATCTCAGTGCTGGAGGCGTCACTACAGACACCCTGGTTCGAATCCAGGCTGTATCACAACCGGCCGTGTTTGGGAGTCCCACAGGGTGGCGCACAATTGGCCCAGCGTTGTCTGCGTTTGGCCGGTGTAGGAAGTCATTGTAAATAAGAATTTGTTCTTAACTGACTTGCCTAGTTAAATAAAGGTTAAATAAAAACATTAAAAAATGGTGGTAGCGTGGTCAGCTTTTTGTGCAATAGGCCTCGAAGGTGTAAGCTGTGGCTCAGAATCAGAAGAATAATCATCAAGAGAGGTCATGATTCATTTCTTCCCCACCACCTGTGTCGTTTTCATTCAGATTTTGTAAATTACGCACGCTCTCACTGTGTGCTCCAAGTAGACAAGTGTAGGCTGATAAAACTTGGACTGCTGTTCTTCATTCACAATTGGTGATTACATAATTATGCATCATTCGCCTCCGCTCACTCATCAAGTCACTCATCAAGTTAATTTATCTCATCTGTTGTTTTATGTGTGACATTTATTTCAGTAGGCCTCTAGTTTAGGTTCAGTTTTGAGACAATTATCGGGGGGATTATCAACTGGGCACAGCACTTTAATGTCAGGAGAAGGAGTGGAGCAGGCTCTACTGTCAGGAGAAGGAGTGGAGCAGGCTCTACTGTCAGGAGAAGGAGTGGAGCAGGCTCTACTGTCAGGAGAAGGAGTGGAGCAGGCTCGAGAAGGAGCGGAGCAGGCTCTACTGTCAGGAGAAGGAGTGGAGCAGGCTCTACTGTCAGGAGAAGGAGTGGAGCAGGCTCTACTGTCAGGAGAAGGAGCGGAGCAGGCTCTACTGTCAGGAGAAGGAGTGGAGCAGGCTCTACTGTCAGGAGAAGGAGTGGAGCAGGCTCGAGAAGGAGCGGAGCAGGCTCTACTGTCAGGAGAAGGAGTGGAGCAGGCTCTACTGTCAGGAGAAGGAGTGGAGCAGGCTCTACTGTCAGGAGAAGGAGCGGAGCAGGCTCTACTGTCAGGAGAAGGAGTGGAGCAGGCTCTACTGTCAGGAGAAGGAGTGGAGCAGGCTCGAGAAGGAGCGGAGCAGGCTCTACTGTCAGGAGAAGGAGTGGAGCAGGCTCTACTGTCAGGAGAAGGAGTGGAGCAGGCTCTACTGTCAGGAGAAGGAGTGGAGCAGGCTCGAGAAGGAGCGGAGCAGGCTCTACTGTCAGGAGAAGGAGCGGAGCAGGCTCTACTGTCAGGAGAAGGAGTGGAGCAGGCTCTACTGTCAGGAGAAGGAGCGGAGCAGGCTCTACTGTCAGGAGAAGGAGCGGAGCAGGCTCTACTGTCAGGAGAAGGAGCGGAGCAGGCTCTACTGTCAGGAGAAGGAGCTGAGCAGGCTCTACTGTCAGGAGAAGGAGCGGAGCAGGCTCTACTGTTAGGAGAAGGAGCGGAACAGGCTCTACTGTTAGGAGAAGGAGCGGAGCAGGCTCTACTGTCAGGAGAAGGAGCGGAGCAGGCTCTACTGTCAGGAGAAGGAGCGGAGCAGGCTCTACTGTCAGGAGAAGGAGCGGAGCAGGCTCTACTGTCAGGAGATGGAGCGGAGCAGGCTCTACTGTCAGGAGATAGGGCGGAGCAGGCTCTACTGTCAGGAGAAGGAGCGGAGCAGGCTCTAATGTCAGGAGAAGGAGCGGAACAGGCTCTACTGTCAGGAGAAGGAGCGGAGCAGGCTCTACTGTCAGGAGAAGGAGCGGAGCAGGCTCTACTGTCAGGAGAAGGAGCGGAGCAGGCTCTACTGTCAGGAGAAGGAGCGGAGCAGGCTCTACTGTCAGGAGATGGGCGGAGCAGGCTCTACTGTCAGGAGAAGGAGCGGAGCAGGCTCTAATGTCAGGAGAAGGAGCGGAGCAGGCTCTACTTTCAGGAGAAGGAGTGGAGCAGGCTCTACTTTCAGGAGAAGGAGTGGAGCAGGCTCTACTTTCAGGAGAAGGAGTGGAGCAGGCTCTACTTTCAGGAGAAGGATGAGCACAACCATTCAAAAAAGTACATGCCCTTCTTAAACTGTTGATAACTCCAGTTCTGTTTTTGATATTACAACTCTAGCAACGACAGTGTGTTATGTAGACTTATATAGGAAAAGTCAAGGACAGAGGGGGCATGACTTAAAAAATAGCAGAGTAATAAAACAATTAAATTCAGGAGCAGTCCAAATGACTGCTTTAGTGGTTCTAGTGTTAAGATAGGAGGCTGGGGTTATTACAGGGTGTGGTTAGAGACAGAAGATTTACGCCTGGCAAAACAAGTCATAGTGATAGATTTAATAAGGGTTGGGGACACAGCAAGTAAGGAAGTATGTGGATGAGGAAACAAATATCATATACATATGCTCAGCCACACAAACACATATGCGCATAGGCACACACACGCACACACACACACACACACACACACACACACACACACACACACACACACACACACACACACACACACACAAATGTTTCCTGGGCCCTAATTGGTGCTCGTTGAGGCACATTTCTCACTGTCACATGATGCTAATGTACAGTTAACCCTCAGGAATGCAGGCAGTGTGTGTGTGTGTGTGCGTCTGTGTGTGTTTTTGTGCGCATGTGTGTGTAGGGCTGCGTGTAAAGTAGAATCACCTGACCAGAATGAAGGGAAGATCCTGTCTTAAAGTAACTGTCCAGTTAAAAGCTCATATTCTGTTCGTGCATAACTAAATAATGTTGTTGACTCGTCCTTTACTTGTAGTTGTGGCCAGAGCATTAATTAGAGAAAAAACTCAGTAAAACCCCATCTCAGACTTGTTTTTGAAACAAACCGTTTAAGAAAACACATGAAATTTGCTTGGATAATGACATCATCCTCTTTTGCCAAAACAGGCCCGTATGTGATCAAAACAGGCCCGTATGTGATCAAAACAGGCCCGTATGTGATCAAAACAGGCCCGTATGTGATCAAAACAGGCCCGTATGTGATCAAAACAGGCCCGTATGTGATCGAAACAGGCCCGTATGTGATTGGTCCAGCAGCTTTTTACTTTTTCCAAATTCTCCGGTGGGAAGAAGGATCCTTCTCGAGACTAGAGGAGACTCGGGCTCAGGAGTGCACACTCACTACACACAATCAAGCTAGCTAGCAAGCCAATCAATCCACAGCTGGTGTTAGCAATAAAGACAAAGCCTATGCAACAACTATCTTGCCAGTTACTTCTATTTCAAAGTATGTGATTTGTAACAGTGGCCTGCTGGCATGCTAACATTAGCTATTGCTGCTATCTGGCTAACCAACAAGAAAACAAGTCAGATCCTCCACACAACAACCATCTCGCCATTCCCTTATATTTGAAATCCTGTGGTTTCTAGCCTAGCTAAAAGTGTTATGTCAAGAGCAACCTTGTTAAGTTGTTGACTGATAAACAGTAGGTAGCAGCAGTAGCTAGCTAGGTAGCTTCACGGCTAGCTAGCTAGTTAAGTAGCTAACAACACAGAAATTGGGAATATAGTGACAAAGCAAAGTTCAGAAACAACTCATGCTAGTGAAGTAATCTGTCTCCATTTACAGTGCCTTCAGAAAGTATTCACACCCCTAGTCTTTTTCCAGATTTTGATGTGTTACAGACTAAATTTAAAATTGACTAATTTGAGATTTTGTGTCACTGGCCTACACACAATACCCCATAATATCAAAGTGGAATTATGTTTTTAGAAATGTTTACGAATAAAAAAAATGTATGACAAGCCTAAATACGTTCAAGAGCAAGAATGTGCTGAATAAATTGCATGGACTCACTCTGTGTGCAATAATAGTTTTTAACATGATTTTTGAATGACCTCATCTCTGTACCCTGCACATACAGATAATTGTAAGGTCCCTCAGTCGAGCAGTGAATTTCAAACACAGATTTATCTACAAAGACCAGGGAGGTTTTCCAATGCCTCGCAAAGAAGAGCACCTATTGGTAGATGGGTAAAAATAGAACAAGCAGACATTGAATGCCCCCACTTGGGAACTCATTTCAATATCTAACTGTATGTGCATCTCATTGGCTGAGCTGTCAAATATATATATTATTTTTAGCAGTATATGCCCAAACCACTCTGTTGTTTCCTAACAGGCCAAGCATGGCCAAGAGAAAAGCTGCTTTTTAACATCCTTAATTCACATTTTTTTGGAAGGACATCTATTTAATTCATATTGTAAGTCATTTTAGGTCATCTAAAATCTGCAACACTGGACAGATACTTTAAATCACTGGAACTAGGCATATTAACTTTCATCTTCCACTTTTACGTGCTTCTTCCCGTAAAAATTTTGTCCCAACTGTCTAAATGAAAAAGAATAGAATAGAATGCAGTAAAGTTGTAGCTCTGTCTGTCAGATATGACCTGCGTCCTAAGGTAAAAAAACAACACAAGTCTCAGCTGTATTGCTGGAGGTGTGTGTCAAGTGTGTGTGTGTGTGTATAGTTTGAGGCCACACTTAATGTCTTTGATCTTTTCAGACTCTCTTTGCCTAACTATTTTGTCTGTTCCTCTCAGGAACAACACAATCCTTGGACAATGCCTCGTCTTTCTGCAGAGTGGACTGGGGAGAACCGGTTTGACAGCTTCTTAAAAAGAGAACAGTCTTTTAACTGGGCCCCCTCTTTCTCCATGTGTGTGTGTGTGTGGGCTGAGCCTCCAGTGGGAGCTGTAGAGAGGCATGAGTTAGGGCAAGATCAGATAAGTGTGCAAGAGAGGAATACATTTGGGACAAACATACTATTACCCAGCAGAACACATCACATGCACCACAGCCAGACATCACAGACAGACACACACACACACACCACTGACAGACACACACACACACCACAGACAGACATCACTGGCGGTCGGTGCCGTTTAAAATTGATTATTTATATTTCATGAGCATGGCCTCATTTTTATTACAGCATATTGGATGACTGTCATTCATATTCCATTCCCCCAGCTCAATGTAACATCGATAGGTTTATGCATACATTTTCCCTGTACCCATCATGAGGTTGTTACAACCTAGTCGATGAATGAAAGTTTACAACGTAGGTGCACAGGTCGAAAGAATTTTGAGTAATCAAGGTGACAGACATTGACACATTCGATACCGCATTGCACACTCTTGCCTTCATCGAGCTGATCTAGGGTGTAATCATTAGTCCAACAGTTTGCTTTCGTTTAAGAAATACGTTTTTCAGCAGAATCGGCGGAATGAATACACCCCGATCACACACAAACAAAGTTCACTTTCATTGCAGCCACATAAAAAAGCCTGATCACTTTGCTCACTTTGCTAGTATACACAGTATAATTCCCTCTCGCAACTATCTACTCGCTCTGCTCCTCTCACCTTTTCCCTTCGCTTGCGGACTTCAGTGCACAACACATCAGCTGTCTGTGAGCAGGCAAAAAGACTTTCCAAGCCAAACATTCATACTGCAAACGGCTACACACAGCCTACATTGTTATCTCATAGTCAACATAGCTACTAGAAATAACACATTAGTCAACCCGCTACAATCATGCAGTAGAGTACCGTCAGAAAGCAGTTTAGCAGTTACAGTGGCGGATCCCGGTGGCAATAATTTAATAAAACCAAAAGCCAGTGGTGTAAAGTACTTAAGTAAAAATACTTTCAAGTACTACTTAAGTCATTTTTTTGGGTATCTGTACTTTACTTTACTATTTACATTTTTAACAACTTTTACTTCACCACAAGAAAATTTGGTACTTTTTACTCCATACATTTTCCCTGACACCCAATAGTACTCGTTACATTTTGAATGCTTATTAGCAAGACAGGAAAATGGTCTAATTCACCCACTTATAAAGAGAACATCCCTGGTCATCCCTACTGCCTCTGATCTGGCGGAATCACTAAACACATGCTTTGTTTGTAAATTATGTCTCAGTGTTAGATTGAGCCCCTGGCTATCTGTAAAAAAAAAAAAAAAACTAGAAAATGGGACCTGTACTTTTACTTGTGATACTTAAGTACATTTTAGCAATTACATTTACTTTTGATACTTAACTATATTTAAAAGAAAACACTTTTAGACTTTTACTCAAGTATTATTTTACTCAGTGACTTTCACTTTTACTTGAGTCATTTATATTAAGGTATCTTTACTTTTACTCAAGTAGGACAATTAGGTACTTTTTTCACCACTGCCAAAAGATTACCTTGACTTGGAAGAGTTCCAGTGTTGGATAGCCATAGCCAGTTAGCTAACATAGCATCCCTCTCTGTTTGAGCCGGGTGTTTGAGTATGCTAAACTAGCTAACTGCATTCAACTAGCTAAGTTAAAAAAAAAATACTACCAATTATAGCTATCTCTCTCTTTCTCTCTCTCTCTCGCTCTCTCTTTCTCTCTCTCTTGCTTCTTAATTTAGGAAGAAATTAATTTGTTCAAAACTGTTCAACTATTGTCTTTCTCTCTTTGAATCAACAACTCACCACATTTTATGCACTGCAGTGGTAGCTAGCTGTAGCTAATGCCTTCAGTAGTAGATTCATTCTCTGATCCTTTGATTGGGTGGACAACATTTCAGTTCATGCTGTAAGAGCTCTGATAGATTGGAGGACATCCTCCGGAATTTGTCATAATTACTGTGTAAGTCTTTGGAAGGGGGTGAGAACCAGGAGCCTCCTAGGTTTTGTATTGAAGTCAATGTACCCAGAGGAAGGCGAAAGCTAGCTTATTTGGTGACATTTTAATGTATTTAGTATAGTTTTATCTAAAAAAGGATAACTTCTTAAATATTTCATAATTACAAATTTTATGAAATTGAGGAGGATGGTCATCCACTTCCTCCTCTGAGGAGCCTCCACTGACACACACACCACGGACAGACACACACATCTCACAGACACACACACACACAAACCACAGACTGACACACACATCTCACAGACAGACACACAAACCACAGGGGCTGTAAAATATGTGTCATAATATTATATACAACTGCTCCATAAACAGAAACATATTAAAGCTGCAATATGTAACTTTTTAGGCGTCCCGACCAAATTCACGTAGAAGCTATAGATCTGTCATTCACATCGAAAGCAAGTCTAAGAAGCGGTAGATCTGTTCTATGTGCGCTATTACTATGCTTCCCATTCTTAAGTTTCGTTTTGCGTCTTTTACTTTCGGTTTTGTACACCAGTTTCAAACAGCTGAAAATACTATATTTTTGGTTATGCAAAATATATTTCACAGCGGTTTAGATTGTACAATGATTCTCTACACTGTACTTGCTTGTTTTGTCACATAAACTGAAATTAGGCAAACTATTAGAAGTTTAGCAACCAGGAAATGGCGGAGCGATTTCTACATTGTACACCTTCAACCATTTTAGAGCTGGTTGTCAAACATGCGTCTCAAAGGCTGTTTTTGGCATTCAATGGACCCTCAGGGCAAATCCTGTCCTAGAGACATCCACTTGCAATTGAGGAGCCTAAAACAGGAAAATAGCGATATATTATGAGGGTTGTGCCTTAGAAGTCCAGTGTGTAAACAGACATCTAAGCCAGACTTTGATGAATGATGTCCGTTTGACTGGCTCTGTCTCTCTGTCCACAGAGGAAGTACTTCTGAACAACAATAGCCTCAAAGTACAGTGAGTGTGTGTTTAATGTGTGTTTACCTGTGTGTGTGTGTGTGTGTGTGTGTGTGTGTGTGTGTGTGTGTGTGTGTGTGTGTGTGTGTGTGTGTGTGTGTGTGTGTGTGTGTGTGTGTGTGTGTGTGTGTAGTTGAGCCCGACACTGGAGTTCCATGGACAATAACACAGGGAAGGAAGCCCTCTCCGTGGTGCCAGACTGAATAGGGAATGGGGGAAGTTCCAAAGGCTCGGAACCTTCACACGCTTCAAGGTTTCTGTGCTCTGGAATCTATTGTTAACAAAAATTAGCTGTGTGTCTGTGTGTGTGTATGTGTGCATGCCTGTGCACCATTGTGCAGTAATCTGTGCCGTGGGTCCCCTCTGCCACATATCTCACTCTGAGGGAATGCTCACACACAAAGCGGGCACATTTCTTTGTTCCTACTGCCAGTTGCTGAGTCATAGCCTGTTGAGCAACTGTGTGCAGCCTTCAGTGTAGTGTCTGAATATGTGTGTGTGTGTGCGTGTTCGCGTGTGTGTGTTTGTGTGTGTGTGTGTGTGTGTGTGTGTGTGTGTGTGTGTGTGTGTGTGTGTGTTTGTGTGTTTGCGTGTGTGTGTTTGCGTGTGTGTGCCTCCTAAGGGCTGGGACGTTGTTAGTATGTTTTTTGCACAACTCAACAGGTCCAGACTAGAGTGTTTGACTCGGAGACTGAGAGATGGCAGAGACAGTAACTACCTGAATTACTGCATCAATCACACACTATCTTAAAGGACAATTCAACCCTAAAACTATCTTTTGGTATTTGTTTCATTAGTCCATTGTTGATATTGCCCCAAAATATTTTGCATGTCAGCAATCAAGTTTTCAATATATGTAACTTACAAGAAATTAACTTACAGAAATATAGCCGGTATGATGCATTTGCATCATATGTTGCAAAACCCATCATCGTATATGAGAGAGAGAGAGAGAGAGTAATATTATAGTAATATAGTTAGATTCTAGGAATGCCTTGTTCCTGAATTAGAGGAACCGTCAATTCTCTTATCAATGAAATAGAGAGGCAGTTAAATGTGCTTTATCAGTACATGCAAGTCTGATAGTTCCTAGTTTGTTCCTGTGGTAATGTGTCAGACTGGTAGTTATAGTAGTGAATATGAGTTAAGCTTCATAGGGTGATATTATTTAGTGGAGACAGGTACATGTAGCCACCAATGACCTGCATCTGTCAGTAGAGGAATGAATAACGTCTGCTCTCCCTTTCTCAGATTACCTGTTACACGTTCTCTGTTCTTAGTGATCCGGAACATACAGTTGAAGTCGGAAGTTGACATACACCTTAGCCAAATACATTTAAATTCAGTTTTTCACAATTCCTGAAATTTATTCCTAGTAAAAATTCCCTGTCTTAGGTCAGTTAGGATCACCACTTTATTTTAAGAATGTGAAATGTCAGAATAATAGCGGAGAGAATGATTTATTTCAGGTTTTATTTATTTCATCACATTCCCAGTGGGTCAGAAGTTTACATACACTCAAGTATTATTTGATAGCATTGCCCTTAAATTGTTTTGCTTGGGTCAAATGTTTCGGGGTAGCCTTCCAAAAGCTTCCCACAATAAGTTGGGTGAATTTTGGCCGATTCCTCCTGACAGAGCTGATTTAACTGAGTCAGGTTTGTAGGTCTCCTTGCTCGCACACGCTTTTTCAGTTCTGCCCACACATTTTCTATAGGATTGAGGTCAGGGCTTTGTGATGGCCACTCCAATACCTTGACTTTGTTGTCCTGAAGCCATTTTGCCACAGCTTTGGAAGTATGCGTGGGGTCATTGTCCATTTGGAAGACCTATTTGCGACCAAGCTTTAACTTCCTGACTGGTGTCTTGAGATGTTGCTTCAATATGTCCACATAATTTTCCTACCTCATGATGTCATCTATTTTGTGAAGTGCACCAGTCCCTCCTGCAGCAAAGCACAGCCCACAACATGATGCTGCCACCCCCGTGCTTCACGGTTGGGATGGTGTTCTTTGGCTTGCAAGCCTCCCCCTTTTTCCTCCAAACATAACGATGGTCATTATTGCCAAACAGTTCTATTTTTGTTTCATCAGACCAGAGGACATTTCTCCAAAAAGTACGATCTTTGTCCCCATGTGCAGTTGCAAACCGTAGTCTGGCTTTTTTATGGCGGTTTTGGAGCAGTGGCTTCTTCCTTGCTGAGCGGCCTTTCAGGTTATGTTGACATAGGACTCGTTTTACTGTGGATATAGATACTTTGTGCCTGTTTCCTCCAGCATCTTGACAAGGTCTTTTGCTGTTGTTCTGGGATTGATTTGCACTTTTCACACCAAAGTACGTTCATCTCTAGGAGACAGAACGCAAGCCTCCCCCTTTTTCCTCCAAACATAACGATGGTCATTATTGCCAAACAGTTCTATTTTTGTTTCATCAGACCAGAGGACATTTCTCCAAAAAGTATGATCTTTGTCCCCATGTGCAGTTGCAAACCGTAGTCTGGCTTTTTTATCTCCTTCCTGAGCGGTGTGACGGCTGCGTGGTCCCATGGTGTTTATACTTGCGTACTATTGTTTGTACAGATGAACGTGGTACCTTCAGGCGTTTGGAAATTGCTCCCAAGGATGAACCAGACTTGTGGAGGTCTACAATTATTTTTCTGAGGTCCTATCTGATTTCTTTTGATTTTCCCATGATATCAAGCAAAGAGGCACTGAGTTTGAAGGTAGGCCTTGAAATACATCCACAGGTACACCTCCATTTGACTCAAATGATGTCATTTAGCCTATCAGAAGCTTCTAAAGCGTGACATAATTTTCTGGAATTTGCCAAGCCGTTTAAAGGCACAGTCTACTTAGTGTATGCAAACTTCTGACGCACTGGAATTGTGATACAGTGAATTATAAGTGAAATAATCTGTCTGTAAACAATTGTTGGAAAAATGACTTGTGTCATGCACAAAGTAGATATCCTAACTGACTTGCCAAAACTATAGTTTGTTAACAAGAAATTTGTGGAGTGGTTGAAAAATGAGTTTTAATGACTCCAACCTAAGTGTATGTAAACTTCCGACTTCAACTGTACCTGTCTAATCCCCCAAGACACACACTCACGTATACACACTACATGCACACACACACACTCCCCGTACACGCTCTCATACACCAACAAGCTCTCACAGTCTTACTGCAGATTCCGACATTTGTCCATAAACGTCAAATTTTTACGCTAGTTTGCAGCGAGCATAGCATGTTGTGCTGTGACGAGACAGTCATTCAGCCCTGAAGCACAGTAACTGTCACCTCTGAACCTGCCTAATTTTGGTTGACTTACGTAAGACTGTTAAGTAAAACAGTGAAGTCAACCAACCATGCTGTCCTGTTTAACCATGCTGTCCTGTTTAACCATGCTGTCCTGTTTAACCATGCTGTCCTGTTTAACCATGCTGTCCTGTTTAACCATGCTGTCCTGTTTAACCATGCTGTCCTGTTTAACCATGCTGTCCTGTTTAACCATGCTGTCCTGTCTTCGGGGTGTTAGTGTTATGCTGGGTGACACAGCAAGGAGGCATCAATTACTCCGTAATGACTGTCATCAATACACCACTAATCAGTAGGATCTGCTTGCTCACGTAGTTGCTGTGTGTGTGGGTGTGTTTGTGTGCGTGCGTGAGTGTGTGTGTTTGCGTGCGGGCATGAGTGTGTGTGTGTGTGTGTGTGTGTGTGTGTGTGTGTGTGTGTGTGTGTGTGTGTGTGTGTGTATATGTGTGTGTGTGTGTGTGTGTGTGTGTGTGTGTGTGTGTGTGTGTGTGTGTGTGTGTGTGTGTGTGTGTGTGTGTGTCAAACACTGCTTTCATATAATGTCATGTTTATGTCATAGGATTTAAACCTATATTGAGAACTGAGATATTGTAAATCAAATGTTGTAAATCAATATTGTAGATATTGTAAATCAATATTGTAAGTCAAATGGCATCCCTTGAGAGATGCCTCATCAATAATGATCTGTCCTTGTTTTATAATGAAGGTACATTTATGCATACATCTTTTCCCAATACAAGTCCTCTGTCATTCTGTTAAACACAATGACCTGGGGAATTGCTACTGTTGTCCTTCTGTATTCCTCCTGTCCCGTTCAGACATGCCAATATGGCCTCCCCGTTAATCCCCTGTACCCAAGGGAGAGACGAGGTCAGAGGTCACTGCTCTAGTAAAGCCCCCCAGAGTTATGGGAAATTGAGTCATTGATCAGAAAGAGGATCTTCCTAACTCTGTGGTACTCCAGTGTATGCATGCACACACTACATATTGATGATCTGCTGTGGCTATCTCAGTGTGTTGAGTCAGATGTCTATAGTAGAGTGCCGAGTCAACAGTATTGACTGTATGGACCAATCCTGTCTGTCCCTGTATTAACCCCTACTGTCTTTGTCTAGACTCTATGCTGACAAAGATTGAGCTAGGCAGCTCTGCTTCTAGCTCCTAAGCAACTTTGCAGTATTTTGGGGGGAGGGGTGTTATTTCTTACATTATTAGCCCAGAATGTTTTTAGTGTTATTACATACAGCCGGAAATAACTTTGGGATTACAGAGTGGCGGTAACTCGCCAGCATTCCGACCAGAAATACGACTTTCCCAAATTGGATCCTTTGTTCGTACCCACCAAGGCAATTGAAATAATCCTAGAGGCTGCTCTAAGATGCTGCCGGCGGAGAAGAGGTATTCGGAGTGGACTTCTAGTCCGACTCAAGAGGTGTGCACACCATCCACCGCTTCCGAGTATATTAATCGCTAATGTTCAGTCCCTGGACAATAAAGTAGACGAGCTCAGGGCAAGGATCTCCTTCCAGAGAGAAATCGGGGACTGTAACATACTCTGTTTCACGGAATCATGGCTCTGATATATTGTAGCTGGGGATATTAACAAAGGAAATTTGAGGAAAACACTACCGAAATTCTATGTAAACATTGCCTGTAGTACTCGTGCTTCAAAAACTCTCGACCATTGTTACTCTCCCTTTTGGGATGGCTACAAGGCCCTCCAACGCCCTTCTGCAAATCAGATCACGACTCTATTCTGCTCCTATAGGCAGAAACTCAAACAGGAAGTACCTGTGCTAAGGTATATTCAACGCTGGAAGCCGTGCTTCAGGATTGATTTGATCACGTGTACTGGGATATGTTCCGGGTTGCCTCTGAGAATTACATTGACGTATTATTAGGTATGCGTAACTGGCTGTAAGGGAGTCAGGCGCAGGAGAGTAGAAGTTGGGTAGCCAAAGGAGCCTTTTATTTCAGCGAACAAAACACACGGCACTAAGAACACTAAACACAATATGGGTTGACATAACCCAGCGCAAACCAGTCTAGCGTGCACATACACGAAACAACAAACAATTCCACACACAGACATGGCCCCCCCATGTCTGTAACAGAAGGTTATATGCACGTCTAATAGTGAGGGAATTGAAAACAAGACAAGACAAATGGAAAAATTAAAGGTGGATTGGCGATGGCTGGAAAGCCGGTGACGTCGACCGCCGAACGCCGCCCGAATAAGGAGAGGAACCGACTTCGGCAGAAGTCGTGACACGTATACACAGACAAGGTGACTTGAGTTCAACAGGAAGTGTATAGGGGATGTTGTTCCCGCTGTGGCTATGAAAACCTACCCAAACCTAAAACCGTGGATAGATGGCAGCATTCTTGCGAAACTGAAAGTGTGAACCACCGCATTTAACCACGGCAAGGTGACTGGGAATATGGTCGAATACAAACAGTGCAGTTACAGTATGCCCTCCATAAGGAAATCAAACAGGCAAAACGTCAGTAAAGAGACAAAGTGGAGTCGCAATTCAATGGCTCAGAGACGTATGTGGCAGGAACTCCAGACAATTACGGATTACAAAAGGAAAACCAGACACGTTGCAGACACCAACAAGCTAAACACCTTCTTCGCCCGCTTTGAGGATAACACAGTGCCACCGACACTGCCCGCTCCTAAGGACTGTGGGCTTCGCCGTTGCCGACTTGAGTAAGACATTTAAGGTGATATTATTAAAGCTGATCCACCGCCTAAAAAAAATAATTTCATTAAATTTAAATAAAAATAATAAATGTTAAACATTTATTTAAGCGTGTTAACCCTCTCAAGGCTGCCGGTCCAGACGGCATCCCTAGACACGTCCTCAGAGCATGCACATACTAGCTGGCTGGAGTGTTTACGGACATATTCAATCTCTCCATATCCCAGCCTACTGTCCCCACTTGCTTCAAGATCAGTGGCGATTTTAGCATGTAAATCTTGGTGTGGCAAACTAAAAAATAAAACGTTTAAATGCATGCCAGCAAAGCCACTACACAACACTAAACAATACATGAATTGCACTATAATGGTGACAAACGGTGCCCACAAACTGTTAGGGCCTACATAAAGCTGTCCCAACAGTAGAGTCCCAACAGCAGTCCCAACACCTTACCACTGCTACACCTGGCTGTCAGCAGAGTCTTGTCTGTCAGTGAAACAGTTAATTAAAAAACAACATAGCTGCCTTTAAAAAACAACATGGCTGACTTTGTTAAACAAATGTGGTTTCTACTAACAATTGAGATGTACAAACTATGGCATAAGTGTCACGGCCGTTGCTGGAAGAAGACCAAGGTGCAGCGTGGTGAGCGTACATTTTCCTTTTTATTTCAAAATGTCGCCAACAAAACAAACGAAAACCAACCGTGAAGTTTACAGGGCATTAGTGCCACAAACAAAGTTACCTACCCACAACCAAAGGAGGGAAAAAGGGCTACCTAAGTATGGTTCCCAATCAGAGACTACGATAGACAGCTGTCCCTGATTGAGAACCATACCCAGCCAAAACATAGAACCACAAAATCATAGAAAACAAAACATTGAATGCCCATCCCAAATCACACCCTGACCAAACCAAATAGAGACATAAAAAGGCTCTCTAAGGTCAGGGCGTGACAATAAGGGGACGACGAGCGTATAAGAGTCAATCCGTAATTTATTTAAGACATTAATGAGCGAGCGATGACAGACATAGTCATAATAACTACTCGTTCAGCACTTTTGAAATGCACAGCAACAGAATTCAGAACATGGGCCGTTCTTACAGTATTCTCCCTGTACACCAAGTTAGAACTGTAGGATAAATAAAGGGGGCATATAAGCAGACAATGAAAGCTCTTACAATATTCGATGATGACATTTCTCTAAAACAGGCTATAGGCTAAATGTGCACCACCAAGTCAGAACAGTAGGCTAAGTTATGTGGGGAAAAGGGAGCATATTATTAGGTTGAGGCACATGGGCTACTAACAGCTTACTACACAACATACAGTACACTTACATGTAGTATTACTTCCTTAGCTACAATATACATATCTCCCTGGCATATTACATAATTTATGCAGCAGCATACAATACATTTTTTGACTCACTTGAACAGGAAGTTGGCACGGCGGTCCTTCGTGGCAAATTTTGTCATCAAACTTTGTCATTAAAGTCTGGCATTCTCTGGATTCATGGTGCTTTCAATACAACCGGGAACTCGCAAAAAAACAAGGTCAAATCATGACGTCAGTGATCTTCAGGTCGTAGCTCTAGAAAGAGGCCCGAGTTCCCGACTTGGACCGTTCGAAACATTCTTTCCCAGCTGCAGCTCGTTTTTTTCAGAGTTCCCGACTTGGACCGTTCAAAACGTTTTTTCCCAGCCGCAGCTCGTTTTTTTCAGAGTTCCCAGTTGTCTTGAAGTCACTGAAGTCTGAGATTTCCTAGTTCCGAATTTACAGTTGTTTCGACGTGGCAGAATTTATGCTAGATTGACAGCATGGCCCATGTTGAATGTTTATCCTTTTAAGCGTGGAAAAGAGACCCTTAAACCCAGACTTGAACCACAGACCCAGTCCACTAAATAGCAAGCTAGTAATTGCTTTGCAATGCTTGCAGTTTGCCACTGATTCCTTCCAAACCACTCATTGTTGAATTTGAGATTTACAACCTGTTGTGTAATGTTTATGTCCAGTGGCCAATGAACACCGGTACGTTTTATTTATAATTTCTCTTAATAATTCTCTTCATATGATAACAATGGAAAAGGATGTACCAGTAGATTGTCTACTTGATTCATGATGATGAGTGCTAACTTGCTATCTAAGATTTTTAAAGAATGATGTTGACATCAACAGTCCAATCAAAGCTACGGTAAATATAACGTGATTTGACGTCATTTTATCTGTGGCCAATGACCTTGAGCCTTCTTGGATGGGCACTTCTGGGGCGTAGTCTAGTTTATTATTTCTATGTGGGGTTCTAGGTTTGTATTTCTATGTTGGTGATTTGTATGATTCCAAATAGAGGCAGCTGGTAATCATTGTCTCTAATTGGGGATCATATTTAAGTTGCATTTTTCTCACCTGTGTTTGTGGGATATTGTTTATGTGTAGTTGCATGTTAGCACTCCATTGTCGTCACGTTTAGTTTATTCTTTATTGTTTTGTTGTGTGGTTCACTTACTTTAAATAAATAAAGATGTGGAACCCAGATCACGCTGCACGTTGGTCCGAGTATGCTTCCAACGATCGTGACAACTTCTAATGTAACTCTATGGCAGAACCCAAGGGGCTTGACTTTTCAAGCTCTCCCCGTAGATTTTGCAGTGACGTAGTGTCCCCATGAGTGACAGAACACTGAGCCAATCACGGCGCAACTAGAGAACATTACCAACCCCAACGCTCCGTATTTTTCGCTGGCTGCCCCACCACCACAGAAAGTACTGAGCTAGGCTGAAACACCTGCATTTGGAACTGCCTTACTCAAGAAAGCAAAAAAGAGACCATGTTTGTATGCAGCTTTATTAACTCAATTAACTATTTTTTAACTGATATTTGACACGTATTAATGCCCAATAATTTTATAGTGCTAAACAGGTGGGGCTCCTCTGTTCAAGATGTCCACCATTGTTCGTTGTACCCGAAGAAAGCAAAGGTAACTGAACTAAATGACTATCACCTCATAGAACTCACTTCTGTCATCATTAAGTGCTTTGAGAGACTAGTTAAGGATCATATCACCTCCACCATACCTGACACCCTAGACCCACTTAAATTTGCATTCCGCCCCAATAGATCCACAGATGGTGCAATTGCCATCGCACTGCACACTGGCCTATCCCATCTGGACAAGAGGAATACCTGTGTAAGAATACTGTTCAATGACTACAGCTCAGCCTTCAACACCATAGTACCCTCCAAGCTCATCATTAAGCTCGGGCCCTGGGTCTGAACCCCACCCTATGCAACTGGGTCTTGGACTTCCCGACGGGCCACCCCCAGATGGTGAAGGTAGGAAACAACACAGGGGCCCCACAAGGGTGCATGCTCAGCCCCCTCCTGTACTCCCTGTTCACCTTATGACTGCATGGCCACGCACGCCTCCAACTCAATCATCAAGTTTGCAGACGACACAACAGTGGTAGGCCTGATTACCAGCAATGACGAGACAGCCTACAGGGAAGAGGTGAAGGCCCTGGCGAAGTGGTGCCAGGAATATAACCTCTCCCTCAACGTCAACAAAACAAAGGAGCTGTCGTGGACTTCAGGAGACAGCAGAGGGAGCACACCCCTATCCACATTGACGGGACCGCAGTGGAGAAGGTGGAAAGCCTCAAGATCTTCGGCGTACACATCACTGACAATCTAGAAGATGGTCCACCCACACAGACAGTGTGGTGAAGAAGGGGCAACAGCGCCTCTTCAACATCAGGAGGCTGAAGATATTCTGATTGGCCCCTAAGACCCTCACAAACTTTTACAGATGCACAATTGAGAGCATCCTGTCGGGCTGTATCACTGCCTGGTACGGCAACTGCACCACCCGCAACCGCAGGGCTCTCCAGAGGGTGGTGCGGTCTGCCCAACGCATCACCGGGGGCACACTGCTTAGTCCCCTCCTGCTTATTCCCCTCCTCTTGAACTGCATTATTGGTTAAGGGCTCGTAAGTAAGCATTTCACGGTATTCAGCGCATGTGACAAATACAATTTGATTTGATTTACATACTGTTTTACTAATTTCATATGTATATTCTGGATTCTACTGTATTTTAGTCAATGCCACTCTGACATTGCTGGTCCTAATATTGATATGTTTCTTAATTCCATTCTTTAACTTTTAGATTTTTGTGTATTGTTGTGAATTGTTGGAGCTAGGAACACAAGCATTTTGCTACACCCCCAATAACATCTGCTAAACACACGTATGTAACCAATACAATTCTGATTTGTTTGAAATATAGCCTAGGAGGTGATGGATGGACAAGCTGTGTGTGTGTGTGTGTGTGTGTGTGTGTGTGTGTGTGTGTGTGTGTGTGTGTGTGTGTGTGTGTGTGTGTGTGTGTGTGTGTGTGTGTGTGTGTGTGTGTGTGTGTGTGTGTGTGTGCATACATATGTGTGTGACGCTGAATCAGCTCACTGTGTTAAAATGGTGCCCTCCAGCAGCTTTTTCATCCTGTTTTATACAAAGACAGACCTTGATAACACACGGCTCTGTCTTTGTGGCGCTGCAGGTAAGTGCACTCGGGGCTAGGGCCGGGCCGAGTCGGGGCCGGCCCTCTAAAGGTGTGTGTGTGTGTGTGTGTGTGTGTGTGTGTGTGTGTGTGTGTGTGTGTGTGTGTGTGTGTGTGTGTGTGTGTGTGTGTGTGTGTGTGTGTGTGTGTGTGTGTGTGTGTGTGTGTGTGTGTGGAATGGGCCTCAGGTGCTGTTTTTACTCCACACACTGCATCCGTTGGGGATGAGGGAGCGGAGAGAGTATAGAAACAATTATACGGTACGGTATGTTTCTCAATTCCATATAATCTTGCATAACTTTTGAATTGTCCCTCTAGCAAAATCAGATTGAAAAGATGAAAATGGATAGAGGGAAATATGAAACAACAGCTATGAAAAACAATGAAAAAATGTACAAACATAAAGGCCATTGGTGTGTTTGTGTCTAGACAAAAGGTGTGTCAGAGCGGGAGGAGTGGAAATGAGGTAGAGGAATAGAAGATTGCAAGAGGTGGAGATTGGGGAATGTGGCAGACGGTTTAATTTTGAGATCTTGGAGTGCTAGCGCCACGTGGGCAGGGAATAGAGATACTGTGTGCTTGGGCGTGTTTTCACATGTTTAAGTCTGTGTGTGTGTGTGTGTGTGTGAGTGTGTGTGTGCTGATTGCCATACTCCTCACTGCGTGCACAAACCCTCAGAGAATGCATTATTACAGCCACTGGCTCTCCCTTTCTGTCTACTGCAAGGCAGGGAGGGAGTGAGGAGAGGCAAGTGTGTCATATAGACTGGAGAGATAAAAATGAGTACATTTCCTCCTAGAACTCATCGTTAGAGAGAGAGAGGTGAAAACGTTCTCTCTCTCTCTCTCTCTCTCTCTGTGTGTGTGTGTGACATTAGAGGTGTATTACGTCCATAAATAATATGTTCGTGGTTTGAGTTCTCTGTCACTGTCTCGCTGTAATTGTTGCTCCGATTCTCCCCCAGTTAGATTTCTGTCAGTTCACCAGAGACAGACGAACAGGCACGCATACATCCACATACCTGGCCCACTGCCGCAGAACAGCAGGCCTGAGAATGAGCTGTTTTCATTCAATACTACCAGCCTAAACCAACCCAGGGGCGTGACAGCACTTACTTTATGTAACATGCAGCTTCTTATCAGTGGTTCCATCGACTCCTGGTTCTTTCCTCTTTTCTACAGGATGACACATTGTTACTGTACAAGGTGGAGCTGGTTGCAAATGACCCCTGCCACTCTCTCTCTCTGTTCACAAAGATCCAGTCAGGTCAGATCAGTGATTGATTCCAGGAGGGGAGGAAGGAAATTCAAACTATTTAGACTTTGTTATAGATGCTATTAGCAGTGGCTCATATTAGATTCACTTAAGCAATCATTTTCAGTTTCCTGCAGTAGTTTGAGTGGAGAAGACAGAAGGCGTGGAAAGCAGATAATTACAGTATTTACGGTGAGAGTCTGTAGGAGAACATAAATCAACTGATGTTGAGATCCTCCCATTCTCTCCCCCAATTATCTCACTGTTACTATATAATTCTCTTCCACTCTTTCTCTCTCTCTCCGTCCTCTCCGACTCTTCCTCTCTCTCCCCCTCTCTGTCTCTGGTATGTGGACAGTCAGTCTGCTCTCTGAGGCGAGGACAAAGCCTGGGTTGTCCTGCTGCTGTGTTCTGAGGACAGGACAGGCACTGGGTCAGTGTTTCATGGAATGCCCTCAAAGCGAATGTATGTGTGTGAGTGTGTGTGTGTGCCTGTGTGTGTGTGTGCTGCCCTCAAAGCAAAGGGCAGAAGTACAGTCTATCCCTCAGTCTCTCCCACTCTGACTCATAGGGAGAGTGAGTCACAACGCCGGAGCACACAGAGACCAGTTATGACACAAGGAGTCAGATCATGGCACTTTAAACAACACAATGATCTTTCCTTCATTCGATGCCTCAAATTGTCTGCTTATGCCCTGTCCATAGAAGCAAAGAACGCCAAAGGGAGATCGTGCTCTATTAGTGTATATCTCTCTCACCCTCTCTTTCTCTTGCCCAATTACCAGTTGACCCCTAGGCTAACCCCTATGCCCATATGCACTTGTGCGGATCTGAGGGTATAAGAAATATGTTAATAGTGCCTACAAGGGGTCAGGGCTATAGGGGTCCATTTTTGTATGAGGCGCCAGTCTGTCTATGATCCCAGCTCAAGCCTTGAGGTCACCACTGTGGTAGAAACCCCACTCAGAAGGTAGTCCGATCTCAATATACAAAAGGTTTCCTCCGAACATGCATGGGAAAACCAATTCAACGCGCTTTTTGTTCTCACAGACATTTTATACCAAACGAGGGTGTGTGGGGTGTTTCACATGCCCTTTGAGTCTGGTATGTCTGCTTATCACCACAGATAGTAGGCCTAGAGAAATACAAATCCTACCAAGGACAGGTCCACTCCCACACTGGGCACACACTGGTTGAATCAACATTGTGTCCATGTCATTTCAATGAAATTACATTGAACCAACATGGAATGGACATTGAAATGACGTCGGTGCTTTGTGGGCCTGGTCTGTAACTGTAGCTGATCAGTAGGCGTGTATCAGAAGTGGTTAAACCATTGAGATCCAATACATTACATTGAGTTCTAAGATATACACTGAGTATACGAAACATTAAAAACACCTGCTCTTTCCAGGTGAAAACTTATTGATGTTGCTTGTTGAATCCACTTCAATCAGTGTAGGTGAAGGGGAGGAGTCAGGTTAAAGAAGGATTTTTAAGCCTTGAGACAATTGAGACATTGCCATTCATAGGGTGAATGAGCAAGACAAAAAATGTAAGTGCCTTTGAACAGGGTATGTTAGTAGGTGTCAGGCGCACCGGTTTGTGTGAAGAACTGCAACGCTGCTGGGTTTTTCACGCTCAACAGTTTCCTGTGTGTATCAAGAATGGTCCACCACCCAATGGACATCCAGCCAACTTGACACAACTGTGGGAAGCATTGGAGTCAATATGGGCCAGCAGCCATGTGGAACACTTTTGACATCTTGTAGAGTCCATGCCCCAACAAATTGAGGCTGTTCTGAATGCAAAAGGGGGTGCAACTCAATATTAATGTTTGGTTTACTCAGTATATTTCTTTGGGGTTAACTGACCACCAGCCTCTCTCCAGCCCTGGGGCAGTGTGAGTCATCATGCCATTGTCTCTAAGTTCCCCTGGCATCACACACCAGGGCCTAGACCTGGCATCACAAGGAAATAGAATGGGATGTGTGTGTGTGTGTGTGTTTCCTCTCCAATGAGCCGTGAAGAGCTGGAATGTTTTAGCCAGGTTGGTGCCAACCTCGTGCCCAAACTGCCTATTTTCCCCTGAACACTTTTAGTCATCCACTCTATCAGATATCAGTCAAAAGTGGACTGATTGTCTTTGCCCAGTATCAAACTTGTGCCATCCACCTGTGTGTCTGGTGGTATTATCTACAGGTAATCTAGAAGAAAAAGAAACGCACACCTATTTAGGCGAGGTGCTGGCTAGCGGAGGAGAAAACTTGAACATAAAGGAGAGCCGCACACTCTAGGAGCTCAGATGCAAAAATGTCATATCCAACGTTTCGACAGCCTACCCTGATGAAGACAGCTTGGCTGTCGAAACGTTGGATATGACATTTTTGCATCTGAGCTCCTAGAGTGTGCGGCTCTCCTTTATTTTCAAATTATCTACAGGCAAAACATCTGCTTCCCACTCTCACCATCCTTTCACAGAATGTGTGTGTGTGTGTGTGTGTGTGTGTGTGTGTGTGTGTGTGTGTGTGTGTGTGTGTGTGTGTGTGTGTGTGTGTGTGTGTGTGTGTGTGTGTGTGTGTGTGTGTGTGTGTGTGTGTGTGTGTGTGTGTGTGTTCATGTTGTGTTATTGACCTGCTGACTCCAGACACACACTTTACATCCAGTATTACCATACTGGGAATGGAGCCATGGCAACCCTTCCTGGTATGACACTGATTATTCAAATGCTGATGTGACTCTCTGGTGATGAGGCCTTGCAAACAGATGTGGTGTGTGTGAAAACAATCACATCCTGTATCAGTTGTTAGGACTATATCTTGCCTCTGACTGTGGAATCATACAATTCGAATTTTGTTATATTCATTACAATTCTACAAAGGGACTGTGAGTTATTTATAATGAGGGATACATGGAGAAAATTGGACCTCTCTGAAATGAAAATAGATGGCCCTCCCTTCAGAAAAATATATTTTTACCCGACCCTCACTGAACACTTGTAAAAAAACAAGTGACACTCCCCTATACAACACAATAATAATTAAAACCTGAAGTGGATAGCAGAGAACATGCCCACCACTTACCCTCACTCCTAGGACAGACCACAGCCTTAAATATACAGTTATAGAAACGGTTCTTCGTTTTGTAAGCATTACATGGCAAAGTAGCCTGAAGGTTGTGGATTCACAGATCACCATGGACAAGGGTAGGGGTGAACAGATCTCCATTGTAATAAAATAACTGCATCAATCTATCATCTTATTTGTGCTCGGAGGAAAAAAATGGCCGTTTATAAATGCATTTCATGCAATTCCACATCCTTTTACATGACTGGAGACAAGCAGAATCTTTTTTAATACCACAACAGAGCAAGACAATGAATGAGCGCATGCTGCAGCATCGGACAAGCTTTGATTTCTATACAGACTATTGTTAAAAAAGAGAATAGTCTAAGGTCGGAATAGAGCTAAAGTTGTCTATCAACTGTAACAATTGAGCGCAACAGAACCCGTTACTACTGAAGTACCTGATCATCAATGAATTCAAGAAAAGCCATTTCATTGATTCAATACATCGTTTGACATGTTTCTACTGACTGTTACGGAACTTTTTGACATTTCGTCAGCTTTTAGTGAACGCGCTTTCTGACTTTGGATTTGTTTACCAAACACGCTAACAAAAATAGCTATTTGGACATAAATGATGGACATTACCGAACAAAACGAACATTTCTTGTGGAAGTGGGAGTCCTGGGAGTGCATTCCGACGAAGATCAGCAAAGGTAAGTGAAAATTTATAATGCTTTTTATGAGTTTTGTTGACTGCACAATTTGGCGGGTAACTGTATGGCTTGCTTTTGTGGCTGAACGCTGTTCTCAGATTATTGAATATTGTGATTTTGCCGTAAAGCTTTTTGAAATATGACACAGCGGTTGCATTAAGAACAAGTGTATCTTTAATTCTATGTAAAACATGTATCTTTCATCAAAGTTAATGATGAGTATTTATGTTATTTGACGTGGCTCTGCAATTTCTCCGGATATTTTGGAGGCATTTCTGAACATGGCGCCAATGTAAACTGTGGTTTTTGGATATAAATATGAGCTTTATCGAACAAAACATATATGTATTGTGTAACATGAAGTCCTATGAGTGTCATCTGATGAAGATCATCAAAGGTTAGTGATTAATTTTATCTCTATTTCTGCTTTTTGTGACTCCTGTCTTTGGCTGGAAAAATGACTGTGATTTTCTGTGATTTTGCGGTGACCTAACATAATCGTTTGTGGTGCTTTCGCTGTAAAGCCTATTTGAAATCGGACACTTTGGTGGGATTAACAACAAGATTACCTTTAAAATGGTATAAGATACATGTATGTTTGAGGAATTTTAATTATGAGATTTCTGTTGTTTGAATTTGGCGCCCTACACTTTCACTGGCTGTTGTCATATCATCCCGTTAACGGGAATGCAGCCATAAGAAGTTTTAACAAAAAACACAATTCCCTAACATACCCCCTCAATTGGAGCCCTGGTTATAATTTAACGCGCCAAGCTGATTACTGACACTGAGATATTTAAGGAGTGCATGATGACTGATGGAATTGGCTGACAAAGTCTATGGATAAGAGACTATAATTTAGTCTGTCAAACAGGTAAGTCTACCTCTTAATAGCCTCAAGTCAAAATAAAATGAAGACTGTTTAAATGAATTAGGCCTTCTCGAATTAGGCTACTTTCAGCACCCATGAGCTGTCCATCTCCGTGAAAACATATTGTTTTCATTCAGATCCATTATTGCAGTAGCAAGCTTACTGCCGGTCCTCCTTCTCTTCACTCTCTCCCAACTGAACAGGACAAATAAAACACTATTTTAGGAAGAAGCCTTTGACTCGCCTCCTGAAGTACCACCGTACACAGCACAGCCATTGGTTAGGCAGCACAAAAGGGTTTGCATAAGCAAGAGCAGGGCAGGACAGGGCTTATGATTGGAATAGCCCTACCATTACAGTGTCATGGGACTCCTGGGTGGCGCAGCAGTCTAAGGCACTGCATCTCAGTGCTAGAGGCGTCACTACAGACCCTGGTTCAACCCTGTGCTTCTCCTATAATTGCTCTCTGTATAGCCTAGGCCAATACAAATACTATACCCTCCCCCTGACTGAAATGTTCACCCTCCTCCATTTTCCTCTGGGTAACAATTGTGTAAATTTCGACCACTCCCCAACTACAGTTGTATAGCTTTTTTCTCACGTTGAAAGTAGGCTAGCTTCTTCTGTATGTTGCTCAACACCTGAGGTAAGAGAACAGATTGGGAGGGAGGGAAAGTGGGGATGTAGGAGGGGCGCGGTACGAGCTTCAAGTGGGCAACATCCCACCCAAAGCCCGAGAGACAGCATAAAGTCAGACATCACTTCGCATCACCGGACAAACAGGCTGAGTTACCGGGAGAAATAACGGTGTTCATTTTCAGTCACAAAGAATTAAACCATTTTCGCCGCAATGGGTTTGAGATTGATACAGTTTATCTCATATATTTCGCTTCTCCTTCACCTGGAATGGACGCACGTCTCGGCTTTCAACCTGGACACAGAAAACGTCATTGAAAAGAAAGGAGAGCCAGGGAGCCTTTTCGGGTTCTCTCTGGCTATGCATTGGCAATTAAATCCGCTGGATAAAAGAATGTAAGTCTCCCTATTTTTTATTAATATTTATTATTCAGTTTAAGTTGCGGAGTTAACCGCTAACAGGTTGTTGCTACTGTAGGCTAGCGTTATACTTCGAAGGCTCGCAGGTTCTTCGCAAACGTTTATTGTCTCAACATCATTGTTACCTTTATTCGGGAATCATTTTCACTAGTTAATTAACTCCGATTCCGGTTGTTTTGGTCTTACATTGCGTTAACGTTTCAGATCGGCATGTTTTTGTAACGGGTTAATTATTGGTGAGTTTTACAGCGTTTACTGCCCTTTGCAGGCTCGTTCCTGTCCGTGCGCGACTCCAATGTCATTATAGGTCATGAATTTGGCAACAAACAAAAAAGTCTCATGATTCCAAACCACTTACTCTGCTCTATAGATTTATACTAGCTCAGGGTAGAAATTGACTTTTGGGGAGTTTTCACTTGGCCACAGATCTAGTTAGGATAATTGTATTTATGGTACTCAACATCCTATTATTATTTGCAGCTCTCATGTCATGTGCGTGCAACGTATGCCGTGTGTACTCAAAGTCGAGGAAAGAGAGCCTATACTGTAGATGGTGAATGTCATTGTCTTTTGGGTCAAATACTGTAAAAGTTAGCCTTGTCCCTAGGCTATGGGCGTGGCAAGCTGCAGGGACTGTGCCATTGTGTTAGTCAGTGTCACAGTAGCGTTAGATGGTGTGAAAGCATATATTTAAAAACATTTTACATTTTTTATTTAACCTTTATTTAACTAGGCAGTATAGCCATATACTGTACATCATTGTCTTTAACCTCAAACCAGCTGAGACTTAACATTTCCAGACAGTCTAGTTGACCTCGAAGATAACTGCTTTTGGCCAAGTGAAAGCACCCCCAACAATGTGCAGTCTACCATAGGAAACAAAAGTGACACCTTACCATTAATCTCATGCCTAATTTCACCCTGCTCCTTTTAGCACAGCAGGACTATCCCTCATCTGCCCTCAACACTCTGGTTAACTACTGACTTAGGATCAGCTGTCCGCACCCCAGACCCCATTCTATACATCATGTGCTTAATGACTATACTGATTCTAGACCTGTTGTGATGGACAACGAGTCATTGGAATCGATTTGTGGCACCCCAGACCCCATTCTATACATCATGTGCTCAATGACTATACTGATTCTAGACCTGTTGTGATGGACAACGAGTCATTGGAATGGATTTGTGTGTAGAATAGATTCTACCCTTTTGACAAGGTGTGGAATGTAATGGGTTGAAGTCATTATAGAGTTATAGGTCTGTAACTTTCTGTAATGGTTGGGCGTTCTTAGTTCTGACCTGAACTTGTCTGAACACACACACACACACACAATTTGATGTACCAGTTTTCGTCTGTGTCTATATTAGAGGCACGTGGTCGTCAGCCCTGTGAACAGTCAGGCGGTAGAGACAGAAACAAACATGTTCCAGTTCAGATTATAGTTCAGATTTCATACCTGGAGATTCCCTCAATGAGTCCTCTCATGTAGAAAACCTGACAGATGTTTATAGAGTGATCAAAATGGATGTTGAATTGAATCCATGCACGGTGCATTCGGAAAGTATTCAGAAGCCTTGACATTTTCCACATTTTGTTACGTTACAGCCTTATTCTAAAATGGATTCAATTGTTTTTTCCCCCTCATCAATCTACACACAGTACCCTATAATGTCAAAGCGAGAACAGGTTTTCAGATTTTTATATACATAAGTATTCAGACCCTTTGCTAAGAGACTCGAAATTGAGCTCAGGTTCATCCTGTTTCCATTGATCATCCTTGAGATGTTTCTACAACTTCATTGGAGTCCACCTGAGGTAAATTCAATTGATTGGACATGATTTGGAAAGGCACACACCTGTCTATATAAGGTCCCATAGTTGACAGTGCATGTCAGAGCAAAAACCAAGCCATGAGGTCGAAGGAATTGTCCGTAGAGCTCCGAGACAGGATTGTGTCGAGGCACAGATCTGGGGAAGGGTACCAAAGCATTGAATGTCCCCAAGAACACATTGGCCTCCATCATTCTTAAATGGAAGAAGTTTGGAACCACCAAGACTCTCCCTAGAGCTGCCCGCCCAGCCAAACTAAGCAATCGGGGGAGAAGGGCCTTGGTCAGAGAGGTGATCAAGAACTCGATGGTCACTCTGAAAGAGCTCCAGAGTTCCTCTGTGGAGTTGGGAGAACCTTCCAGAAGAACAACCATCTCTGCAGCACTCGACCAATCAGGCCTTTATGGTAGAGTGGCCAGATGGAAGCCACTCCTCAGTAAAAGAAACATGACAGCACGCTTGGAGTTTACCAAAAGGCACCATGAGAAACAAGAAAGCGTTAAGTCTGGAGGAAACCTGGCACTATCCCTACGGTGAAGCACTGTGATGGTAGCATCATGCTGTGGGGATGTTTTTCAGTGGCATGGACTGGGAGACTAGTCAGGATCGAGGGAAAGATGAACGGAGGAAAGTACAGAGAGATCCTTGATGAGAACTTTCTCCAGAGCGCTCAGGACAGACTGGGGCGAAGGTTCACTTTCCAACAGGACAACGACCCTAAGCACACAGCCAAGACAACGCAGGAGTGGCTTCGGGACAAGTGTCTGAATCTCTTTGAATGACCCAGCCAGAGCCCGGACTTGAACCCGATCAAACATTTCTGGAGAGACCTGAAAATAGCTGTGCAGCAACGCTCCCCATCCAACCTGACAGAGCTTGAGATGATCTACAGAGAAGAATGGGAGAAACTCCCCAAATACAGTTGTGCTAAGCTTGTAGATTCATACCCAAGAAGACTTGAGGTTGTAATCGCTGCCAAAGGTTCTTCAACAAAGTACTGAGTAAATGGTCTGAATACTTATCTAAATGTGATATTTAAGTTTTTACATTTTTTAAAATAAATTTGCAAACATTTCTAAAAACCTGTTTTTGCTTTGTCATTATGGGGTATTGCGTGTAGATTGAGGAGGGAAAATAAGCCTTTAAACCGAACAAAATGTGGAAAAAAGTCAAGGGGTCTGAATACTTTCCGAATCCACTGTACCTTTCAGGAACACACACTCTAAAAGCCTGTTTCTGTTCCATATGCCCTCAGGACATGTCTCTCATTAACACTGAATCAGCAGCTCTGAGTCATACGTCCCCAAATCCTAACCTACATTATGGGTCAAATCCTGGCCTTAGATATAAGTTCATGCATGAACAGCCAAGTGATAATGTGTTTTTGTGTGTGTGTGTGTGTGTGTGTGTGGGCACATTTGTACAGCGTTGCAGAGCATGTGTGTGCCTATTCAGCAGTGAGAGATGTGTGTGTGTGTGTGTGTGTGTGTGTGTGCGTGTGTGTGTGTGTGTGTGTGTGTGTGTGTGTGTGTGTGTGTGGGCACATTTGTAGAGCGTCACAGTATGTGTGTGCCTATTCAGCAGTGAGAGATGTATGTGTGTGTGTGTGTGTGTGTGTGTGTGTGTGTGTGTGTGTGTGTGTGTGTGTGTGTGTGTGTGTGTGTGTGTGTGTGTGTGTGTGTGGGCACATTTGTAGAGCGTCACAGAGTATGTGTGTGCCTATTCAGCAGTGAGAGATGTGTGTGTGTGTGTGTGTGTGTGTGTGTGGGCACATTTGTAGAGCGTCACAGAGTATGTGTGTGCCTATTCAGCAGTGAGAGATGTGTGTGTGTGTGTGTGTGTGTGTGTGTGGGCACATTTGTAGAGCGTCACAGAGTATGTGTGTGCCTATTCAGCAGTGAGAGATGTGTGTGTGTGGTGTTAAAGTGGTGACTGATGCAGTCTGTGTATTAGAAGCTGTGAGGCCTTTCTGGTCTTTTGTAACTGTGTCTGTGTGAGTCGGCACATTGTTGGTAACAAACTCTACGCACGCGCAAACTCACACATACTGTGTACACAGACACAGGCACACACACACACAAACGCACAGACATGCACACACTGCACTGCAGGAGTTGAAATCCACAATGGTAACCGTTGACTGACCTTGGGCGAGTGGACCCTTCAGTGTACAGGACACTACACTCGGCAGCCATGCGTCATCATGATATACGCATGTATGTAATGCTGCCAGAGTATGTAATGCTGCCAGAGTATGTAATGCTGCCAGAGTATGTAATGCTACCAGAGGCTACACTTCTTCGCTGCCTACCTCAGTAGATCAGGATTCCAGACTGGCTGTGCTGTCTGGGTGGTGTATCCGGTAATCTAGGGTGTGTGTGTGAAAGGTGAGTCATACGTCTGTGCCACGCCCGAACAGTTCCGCCAAACTGAGCCCGTGCCTCACAGCCTCACAGGTGTGTGTGTGTGGTTTTTGTTGTTGTTGATACCTGCAGGCAATGGAGGGGGGGGGGCAGGTGTGTCTGTGTGTCTCACGTACACGCTGCAGAGCAAGGGGTTGTGTGCATGTGGGTTAGGTTCCAAAGTCGGTCACAAACGCAGAGAGTTGGCTCTTCTCTCTGTGTGGGAGAAAGCAATAAAGTGTCACTGAGAGAGCGAGAGAGGAGGGAAGGAGGGAAGGCTGTGACAAAGAGACTGAGGTAGAAGTAGAGAGAGCGTCTGTGTGAAGGTGTATGGGAGAGGTACAACGCGTGTGTGGGAGAGAGAGAGAGAATCCATTCCAGCATGTTCTATAGACAGGCGTCTAGGGTGTAGAGCTGTGAGGTTCCTATGTGCAACAGATCTTTGATCTCTCAGATCCTGGATAGATAGGAGATTGATTTTATTGGGAAGGTCAGGGTTAGCGTTCAAAGGTTTCTTCAGAGTCCTGGGAAAAAAGTGCGAAATGAATGCAATATTTTATTACAACTTTAATAGTTGATTCTGAGATTTGTATTTGATCATGTATATGTTTTTGCTCTCCCACACACACACGCGCACGCACACACACACCTCTCCCCCAAACACACCTCTTTGTCTGCCCGTTCTCTCCTGCCTGCAGGCTGATCCAGGTTAGCTCAAGTTCGCCAACATCAAAGCTGAGGAGTGGTGGAGGGATGTCTGGAGGAATGCTGACAGCATAAATCACCTTTTACAGCTGGGCACCAAATCAGTCGGTCAGTTACTCAACCCACGCTGTCTGTCTCCCACACAGACCTGGTACTAGGTACCAAATGGAAGAAAACGGACTGAAACAGGGAGGGACTACCTGAAGTTGTCCAATAAGAAGCACAACGCGTTTTGTTACGGTGTACTCTAATTAAT
The DNA here is from genome assembly GCF_016432855.1 of Salvelinus namaycush. Taxonomy (NCBI): domain Eukaryota; kingdom Metazoa; phylum Chordata; class Actinopteri; order Salmoniformes; family Salmonidae; genus Salvelinus; species Salvelinus namaycush. Next base: position 8,228,182 of record NC_052331.1, read on the forward strand.
ACAACCCCGGGTTTATATCAGTCCTGGCAAGGAGCATAGAGAACTTGGCGTTAAAATGTCAAGAGTTCTGGAATTCATTAGGGTTCTGTAAAATGTTCTGGGATCCATTTAGAACTGAAATGTTCTGAAAGTTTCACTGATGTTGATCCATCGTTGCTTGGTAACAAGATGTGCTGGTGCATATAGGCAGCGAGCTGTTTACACAGAAGCCGTTCCTCGATTTGGTGTTTCTCTGTTTCTTTCGGCTGTAGGCTGTTTGGCCTCGTTGTGTGTTTGTAACGGCTTTCTTCCATAGGTGAAGGAGAGGACCAAAGTGCAGCGCGGCTAGTGTTCAACATGTTTAATAAAAGAACAAGTGAAACACTACAAACAACATACAAAATAACAAAATTTCCAAAAACCGAGACAGACCTATCTGGTGCAGACAACCACAGAGACAGGAAACAAACACCCACAAAATCCCAACACAAAACAAGCCTCCTATATATGATTCTCAATCAGGGACAACGATTACCATCTGCCTCTGATTGAGAACCATATTAGGCTGGACATAGAAACAGACAAACTAGACACACAACATAGAATTCCCACCCAGCTCACGTCCTGACCAACACTAAACAAGCAAAACACATAATAACTCTGGTCAGGACGTTACAGTGTTTGTGAAGAGAGAGAGAGAGAACGGCTGTTTCTACTGTTTCCCTTTGCTGTGTTTGTTCATACACACACAGCTTTATTTTTTGGGGAGTAAAAATGTTTGACCATTAAAAAGTCCTATTTTCCCTAACCCTACCCCTAACCCTAACGTGCACGCACACACACACACTGAATGTTTGTCTTTGTCCTTCCTGTAGATTTGATTCTCTACTTCCTGTACATGTGGTGAATCATTGGAAAAGCAGCTGTGTCGTTAGCCATTATCAGTAGAACAATACACACTCCCTCTCTTCACACTCCCTGTCTCCCTCTCGCACACTCCCTGTCTCCCTCTCTTCACACTCCCTGTCTCCCTCTCACACACTCCCTGTCTCCCTCTCACACACTCCCTGTCTCCCTCTCACACACTCCCTGTCTCCCTCTCTTCACACTCCCTGTCTCCCTCGCACACACTCCCTGTTTTACTACCAGTGGCAGGCTACTGGGTAATGGGCCTCGCAGGCGTTCCATTGCCCAGACATTAATAAACAATTGAGACCACGTACAATTCAAACATTGTTTCATATACTTTTACTGCAGTCACTGTGTATACCTGGGTAATTGCACTCTGTTCATCTATGTAGTTATAAACCATGATGTGCTACGCAGCGTAGTCTGAGGAGTAGGTCCTGATGCAGGGTCAGCTCTTTTCTCATCCCCTAATGTTTTAGGGTAGGATTTTGAGGAGGGTAATGTGATCCTAGATCTGTGGTTAAGTGGCAACTTGTACCTTGAGTGTAGTCTGAACCCAAGTGACCACAGGGTTTGCCAAACTGCAGTGTGGGCGTGGCTAAGGGGATACCTCTTCCTTCCACCTATTCTCCTGACTTCCTGTTAGTGTATGTATAGCAGGGGGCAACACGAAGGATGCTCATTGTTCTCAGATCAGTGTTGGAGCAGTCGTTTAATTACCTGGGCACGATTCCATTCATTTATTTTCACTCACACCCTTCTATCCTCCACATGATCTCTCCACTCTGGGAAGTCTCCATTGAGGCCCAGAGGAGTCGGCACCCACATGACTCAATTCAATTTCAATTCGAGGGGCTTTATTGACATGGGAAACATATGTGTACGTTGCCAAAGCATGTGAAATAGATCATCAACAAAATGTTTTGTCCCCAGTTAACTTAAGAGGAACCAGTGAGTTTCTGTCCGCTCTTGGCTGAGAGCCCAGACATCACAGTGTCATGCTAGACACACAGCACAGTTATAGCAGGCCTCTTATTAATGTGCACGCTCACTTTTCTATCTTATATGAGTTTGTTAAAGAAACTAACTCAAGCCCGATGCCTCGGCTTAAAGACGGATATTTTAGTACAAAAGCATTAAACAAATTTTAACAGAACAGGCTCTCAACGTAAGTCCTTCGTTCCAAATATTGGGGAAGATGCCAGAGCTGAGGAGGACGTTAACGAGTTTAAGTATAGCCAATTGAAGTATGTGGTCTGTATATATGATCATTTCATTGAGGATACCGTCAACACTACAGGCCTTTTTGGGTTGGAGGGTTTGTATTTTGTCATGTAGTTCTTTCAATGTAATTGGAGAATCCAGTGGGTTCTGGTAGGAACCGTAAAGACAGGAGTCTTTAATAGTTGATTCTGAGATTTGTATTTGATCATGTATATGTTTTTGCTCTTTGTTTTTTGTTGTAGAGCCAAAAGAGATTGGAGAATTGGCTTATCCATAGATCTCCATTTTGGATCGATAACTCTTCGTGTTGTTGTTTGTTTAGTGTGTTCCAATTTTCCCAGAAGTGGTTAGATTCTATGGATTCTTCAATTACATTGAGCAGGTTTCTGACCTGCTGTTCCTTCTTTTTGCGTAGTGTATTTCTGTATTGTTTTAGTGATTCACCATACTGAAGGCATAGACTCAGGTTTTCTGGGTCTCTATTCTTTTGGTTGGATAGGTTTCTCAATTCCTTTCTTAGGTTTTTGCGTTCTTCGTTAAACCATTTGTCTTTGTTGTTCATTTTCTTAGGTTGTCTGCTTGAAAGGTTTTGATTTGTTAGGGAAGCTGAGAGGTCAAATATACAGTTTAGGTTTTTTACTGCCAAGTTTACACCTTCACTAATACAATGAAACCTTTTGTCCAGGAAATTGTCTAGAAGGGATTGAATTTGTTTTTGCCTAATTGTTTTTTGGTAGATTTCCACACTACTTTCCTTCCATCTATAGCATTTCTTAACATTATTCAGTTCCTTTGGCTTTGATGCCTCATGATTGAGCATAGCTCTGTTTAAGCAGAGTGATCTCTCTCCTATCTCTGTCTTTCTCGCTCTTAACCTTTCTAGGACACACGTTCCTCTAGCGGAACCCCCCCCACAACATTCCGCTGAAAAGGCAGCGCGGGAAATTCAAAAATATTTTTTTGAAATATGTAACTTTCACACATTAACAAGTCCAATACAGCAAATGAAAGATAAACATCTTGTTAATCTACCCATCGTGTCCGCGAAACAGCGAAAACACAACATATGATTATGTTAGATCACCACCAAGTTCAAAAAACACACAGCCATTTTCCCAGCCAAAGATAGGAGTCACAAAAACAGAAATAGAGATAAAATGAATCACTAACCTTTGATGATCTTCATCAGATGACACTCATAGGACATCATGTTACACAATACATGTATTTTTTGTTCGATAATGTGCATATTTATATCCAAAAATCTTAGTTTACATTGGCGCCATGTTCAGAAATGCCTCAAATATCTGGAGAAATTGCAGAGCCACGTCAAATAACAGAAATACTCATCATACACTTTGATGAAAGATACATGTTTTACATATAATTAAAGATACACTTGTTCTTAATGCATCCGCTGTGTCAGATTTCAAAAAAACTTAACGGAAAAAGCACACCATGCAATAATCTGCTCAAATATAAATAACATTTCTCCGCCATGTTGGAGTCAACAGAAATACGAAATTACATCATAAATATTCCCTTACCTTTGATTATCTTCATCAGAATGCATTCCCAGGAATCCTAATTCGACAATAAATTGTTGTTTTGTTCGATAATGTCAATTATTTATGTCCAAGTAGCTACTTTTGCTAGCGCGTTTAGTACACATATCCAAACGCTCGTGCAATCCCGCATAACGTCGGACGAAAAAAGTTATATCCCCGTTCGAATAAACTTGTCAAACTAAGTAGATAATCAATCTTCAGGATGTTGTTATCATATATATCCAATAACGTTCCAACCGGAGCATTCCTTCGTGTCTGTAAAAGTTATGGAACGCAAGGCGATATCATGAGGAATGCGCGTGACCAGGAACTGGCAATCTGCCAGACCACTGACTGAAACACCTCCCATCCGGTCCCACATCACAGTATAAACGTCATTCAACGTTCTACCGACTGTTGACATCTAGTGGAAGGCGTAGGAAGTGCAAACAAATCCATATCTTCCTGGGATTTGAATAGGTGATGAGTAGAAAAAACACCAGCCTCAGAATTTCCACTTCCTGTTTGGAAGTTTGCCTGCCATATGAGTTCTGTTATACTCACAGACATCATTCAAACAGTTTTAGAAACTTCAGAGTGTTTTCTATCCAATACGAATAATAATATGCATATATTAGCATCTGTGACAGAGTAGGAGGCAGTTCAATTTGGGCACGCTATTCATCCAAAGTGAAAATGCTGCCCCCTATCCCTAAAATGTTAATGAGTTAATCACATTATAAAGGCCCCTTGACCCCAAACACACCTCTGTTCACCCACATAGGTATGAATACGAGTTGTGTTCAAAACAGGTGGGGTTTTCTTAATCTCATCGAGTACTTAAACCAAAGAAATCAATCTAGTATGGCTTTTTTAAAACATTTTGATGAAAGACCCTTGGATGAGAGTTTTTCAAGGTCAAGTTCAAGAGCATTGAGACCCACATAGCAATCAATGCAAACTGAAATCCATGAACATGATAAATGGCCTATCCCAAAATCACAGCAAGGTTTATAAATAGATACAAGGTAAAACAGGCCTGCGCTAAAACCATGTGATTTGTACGACGAGGCATTAAGCATTTCTATGCATTGAACTCCTTACAAAGCTTCAGTTCATTTCATGACTGACGATTGTCATCAAGAACACACACACACACACACACACACACACACACACACACACACACACACACACACACACACACACAGTGATGGGGAACTTTGATATGCTGCTGTGGGAAACCTTGAGTAATGCATCGTGGGTACTGGGGTGTGGTGGCTGTGACCCCTCTCTAAGAGCCCCTCTTGTCTGTGATCCATACAGACATCCAGTGAGTGTGGCCCCTCCCTGGAGTGTGTGTGTGTGTCCAATCTCTTGTGTGCATGTGTGTGTCTCCATTCCACTTTTTCTTGTGTGTGTGCCCACCCTTTGTGGATGAATGTTATCGCTGAGTCGCAGTTCTGTCCAATCATGAAAGCGCTCTTTGTCTGAGGGGTGCTGGGGGGGGCGCAGATCATGGGAACAGCAGTTTGATTGAGTGTGTGCATGTGTGTGTGTGAGACACTCTCTGATGTTCTCTGTTGAAAGGGAGATGCTGTGTGACTCAGAGGGAAAGGGAGAGGAGAGTGGCGAGGGCTGCTGACAGGCTGGTTAAGATTATCGCAGGTGTCAAAGTGTAGGACTCCACATTGGCCCAGATCTACTGGCTCAACGACTGTAGCTTCCTCTTATAATGGGTGTATGGTGGTGGTTTGAATGATGACAGCTTTGTAAAATGTGGATCGGACAAGGACAGGGACTGATGTGTCATGTTGTAATATTGGGGGGGGGGTGTGTGTGTGTGTGTGTGTGTGTGTGTGTATGTGTGTGTGTGTGTGCATGCTCGTTTCCTGTATTCAAACATGGCCTTATGGTGTGTGTTACAGGTTGCTGGTTGGTGCTCCAAGGGCCAAAGCTCTGAGAGGTCAGAAGGCAAAGATCACAGGAGGACTCTACAACTGTGACACCGCTTCCACTTCCTCCAGCTGTAGCCGAGTGCAGTTCGACGACGATGGTGAGCTCACCTCTAAACACACACGCATTTTCGGTCGCCGTCTGTCCACACAGGTCCTTATAAGGGAATCGTCTGCTAGCAATCACTAGATAATCAGCAGTTGATCAGGATTTGATGATTTCTGTGTGTGCAGAGGACGTGAACACCGAGAGTAAGGAGAACCAATGGATGGGTGTAACAGTAAACAGCCAGGGGCCGGGAGGAAAGATTGTGGTAAGTGTGCGTGCGTGTGTGCGTGCGTGCGTGCGTGCGTGCGTGCGTGCGTGCGCGTACACATGAGTGCGTACGTTTAAATTATTGACCTGACTGACAGCTCTGTTAACCAATCCCTCTGCTCTCTCTCTCTATCTCTCTCCAGACGTGTGCCCACCGCTACCAGCGGCGTCTGTTTGTGAACACAGCCCAGGAGTCTCGTGACATCACAGGGCGGTGTTACGTGCTGAGCCAGGACCTGACCATCGGTACCGAGTCTGATGAGGACGGAGGGAACTGGAGGTTCTGTGAGGGGCGGGCACGCGGCCATGAGAGGTTTGGTTCATGCCAACAGGGTCTGTCTGCCACCTTCACTAGGGACTACCACTACCTGGTATTTGGTGCTCCTGGAGCGTACAACTGGAAAGGTAGGTGGAGAGTGAGAGTGTGTATGCCTGAAATCAAACACTTGTCATTTATCTGAAAGGATCAGATTGGTGTCGATAATACGGGAAACGCCTACCAGAGGGGTAGATGGACCATGTTGCGTACACCTATCTCATCCTTTTAGATCTATGAGGTCCGGCTCAGGGGCTAGAGGTCGGGGTTAGGGGTCAGTGTAAGGTTAGGGGATAAGGTCAGGGTTAGGCCAGGGTCAGGGTTAGGTAGACTAGATAAGCACAGTCTACATGGCCCCTTCCTCTCTCATCCGCTGATGCTCAAATCTATGAACTGCTGTGACCTCTAGTGGTAGCAAAACCACAATGATAATGTCATCGTGTAATGTCATCGTGTCATGTCATCGTGTTCATAACTTTTCCCCCAAAACAATTCAGCTCATGAGGATGTTTCATGTATTGTTTTTGTCATGTTTTTAAGTTAATGTTTTTCCATTCATTATTTGCTTGTGTTGAGATTTTTCTCCTCATCTTATCGTCTCCATGTTCCCCTTCACTTCCTCACCCCATCCCTCCATCCCTCCAGGTGTGGTGAGAGTAGAGCAGAAGAACAACACTCTGTTGGAGATGGGTTTCTATGACGACGGGCCCTATGAGGTGGGCGATGAGAACCGGTTAGACCCAGACCTGGTCCCCGTGCCCGCTAACAGTTACTTGGGTAGGTAGATCTAAATGCTTTTGTCCCTCGTTCCTCTCTCTCGCCCTCCTCTATGTGTGTCCAGGTGTGCTTTTCACGACCACCGTGTCCAGCTCCAGTGTTGAAACAGTTTGTGTACAAGTCACTTCCTCCTCAGATTGCTATGGAGACCGACGTAACGGGCCAATAGCTACTTAGGTTTGTATTACTTCCTGCGCGATGACATCATGCTCTCCATAACCAATCGAATGACTCTGTGCACTAGTTATCATCATGGGCGGTGAAACATTGTGCTCGTCATGAGGATCAGCCTGAGCTGGGTGTTATGTCGATTTAAAAAATACATCTATATTTTATTGAACCTTTAACTAGGCAAGTCAGTTAAGAACACGTTCTTATTTACAATGACGTCGAGGTGATCTATAAATCACCTCAACTTCCAACCAACTGGGCTTGAACATGTCTACATGATAGAGAGAACAGTGAATCTGTACAACACCTAGCTTTGGCCCGAATGCGGCACATGGATGAGATCATTCATGTCCTGGGAATGGGTCGGTGTACACTGACTGACGAATTCATTAATTGATTGATTGATTAAATATGTCTCTCCTATCAGGCTTCTCTCTGGACTCGGGGAAGGCCATCACTAAGAAGGGTCAGCTGACCGTGGTTGCCGGTGCCCCGAGAGCCAATCACAGCGGGGCAGTAGTGTTGCTAAAGAAGGAGACCGAAGCGTCCACCATGTTGTCACCAGAGCACATCCTGGAAGGGGAGGGGCTGGCCTCGTCGTTCGGCTACGACCTCGCTGTGGTGGACCTGACCGGCGACGGGTACGTCTCGCTTATCTCTCCTTCTTTCTCCCGATCGTCAACGAGGCAAATCTATACGCTGCCCTTCCCATGTCCACCTTCCCGTCAAAAGCAGTTTCTCTCCACGTGGGAGGATGTCATTTGGCTCGAGCCTCTCGGATGATCTTGGAGTTGAGGCGACTAGTTCCGTGCCGAGACGATCTCGCTCTGTTTCCCCCCCCCCCGAGTCATTTCTTGCTCCCTCTCGGTCTCTCTGGCTCTAGGTGGGAGGACATCGTGGTGGGAGCCCCGCAGTTTTTTGAGAAGGACGGGGAGGTAGGCGGAGCCATTTATGTCTACGTTAACAAGGGCGGAGACTGGAGTAAGGTCACGCCCACCAGGATAGACGGACCTCGGGACTCCATGTTTGGACTGGCCGTAGAAAACCTGGGAGATCTTAACCTGGACGGCTATCAGGGTAAGGGGCGCGTGTGTGTGTGTTGATAAATCTGTCTTTGCCTTTGTGTGTGTGTGTAGACGGTGTGTAATCCTGACTCTCTCTCTGCCAGACATCGCTGTGGGAGCACCCTATTATGACAGTGGGTCAGGGAAGGTGTTCATCTACCACGGCTCAGCTCAGGGCATCAACATCAAACCTGCACAGGTGTTGTCAGGGGTGCCATCGGAGACAAAGTTGTTTGGTTATTCTCTAGCTGGTAACATGGACCTGGACAGGAACTCGTACCCTGACCTGGCCGTAGGATCTCTCTCCGACTCTGTGTTCGTCTACAGGTAACCATGGCAATCAGTCATCTACCCCACAATGTTTTGTTTCTACATTTCTACATTCCATTTGTTAATACCTTCTTTTTTGGGGGGCCACTTTCTTGACCTTTAAACCTTTGACCCTGTGACGTCACTCCAGGACTCGGCCGGTCATCAGCATCCAGAAGGTTGTCAAGACAACGCCAAAGGAGATCGATCTGACTAAGAAAAACTGTGGCAACAGCATCTGGTGAGTGTGCTGTTTATCTGCAGAATATGGACAATGAGAAACCATTTAAGCCATATTCACAAATACAAATAACTTGATGTGTTTCCAGCTTGGAGGTAGAGGCCTGCTTCTCCTACACTGCCAACCCTAAATCCTACAGCCCCAGACTGAGTAAGACAACACCTTTTGTGTTATGATTTCTTCAGTGGGCTTTTTAGGCCTTAGATCAGTATGCAATAGTAACTGTCCCGCTCTTTCTCTACCTCTCTCTCTGCCCCTCTCTCTCTCTCTCTCTTTCACTCTCTCTCTTTCTCTCTCCCCTCCTCAGCGGTGGCGTACTCCTTTGAGGCGGAGGCTGAGCGTCGGAAGAAGGGTCTCCCTCCCAGAGTGACCTTCTCCACGCGGTCCAGCGACGTCAACGACTACCAGTCCACCGGTGTTCTCATCCTCAGTGGACAGGGCAAGAAGGAGTGTATCACCGCCAAGCTCACGCTACAGGTACTAGATCCCAACTCGCACGACTCGTGACACTGCTAACAGTAAGAAAGAGGAAGGGGTAGCAAGAGGGGAGGAAAGAGATATCTCAGGACGGTCTTTCACCAACCTTGCGGGTAAAATATGGATACGGGTCAGTCTCCTCTATCCTTTGCCAGTGATATACAAGCCAGTACCACGTATCTCTTACCTGTACTCTGTGTGTCTGTCACCTACAGGAGAACATTAAGGACAAGCTCAGGGGAATCCCCATCGACGTTACCGTGGAGATAAAGAACTCCAAAAGGAAAAGAAGAGCGCTCCCAGAACTCCCGCCCATCCTCGACTCCAACGAGCCTATCACGGCCCGCGCTGAGGTGTCCAATAGCAACCGTAACATGGTCTCCTATTGGCCAGCTTCGGATCGGCCTATGTGACAAGGGTTTTACAACCGTGGCCTGCTCTAAAGCCCGTTCCCTCTGGTCTAGTGTGAGTCTGTCTGATCGGCATGCTGTTCCCTGTGTGTGTAGGTGAGCTTCCTGAAGGAGGGCTGCGGCAGTGATAATGTGTGCCAGAGCAATGTACAGCTCCAGCATCGCTTCTGCTACAGAGAACCCAACAAGGACGTCTTCCATCCACTACCTGTGTGAGTAGAACCTAAACCTGTGTCACTAACCAACACCTGGGTGAATGGAATCAACGCTGACCTAATCTGCCGGTGTCCTTGCAGGGAGGATGGGGTGCCAGTAGTCTCCCTTAGCGACCAGAAGGACATCGCCCTGGAGATCACGGTGACCAATCAGAATGGAGATGATGCCCATGAGGCGGCGTTGGTTGCCTCCTTCCCCCCCTCGCTCTCCTACTCTGCCTCCCGCTCTGCACCCAACGCGGTGAGTGACACCTCTCCTCTTCTGTCACACGCCCTCTCTCTCTCCTTCCCCTCTTCCGTTCTTCAGACCGGTTACCGAGTTGTGACTGGCTGTTGTCGATTGCAGGACAAGCAGGTGATCTGTGTGACCAATACGAACGGCTCTCAGGCAGACTGTGAGCTGGGGAACCCCTTCAAGCGAGGCTCAGAGGTGAGAGACGCCGAGGCCGATCACCACCACCAGATAAAAGCGCGTGCGCACGCTGACGTGTCCGTCTGTGTGTTTTAGGCGACGTTCTACATAATCCTGAGTACAGCAGGCATCTCTCTGAACACCACAGAGCTGGAGATAGACCTGAAGCTGGAGACGTGAGTATACGCTGCCCCGCCTCCCTCTACGATGAGATACTGCACGGCTACATTTGACCAACGGTGCTGATTTGACCTCTGACCTTTCAGGACGAGTGACCAGCAAAACGTGGCCAGAGTCAAGGCCAAGGCCAAAGTGGTGATCGAGCTGCTGCTGTCCCTCACAGGGTACAATGATATGATTTGCCAGCTGCTTATTTTAACGTGCTTTCATGTGCTTTTACACGTGAGAACCAAATGTGTTGCCGCACCTCCCAGCATCGGAGCGTGAGCATGACGATGTTTGTGTTCACGTTGTTTTTCTTGTTTTCCCAGAGTGGCCAAGCCCTCCCAGGTCTACTTTACTGGAGAGGTCAAAGGTGAGAGCGCCATGAAGTCCGAAGGAGACATCGGCAGCCCCATCGAGTACGAGTTCAGGGTAAGCCTATTCGTTTGGTTCTTTTCCGGAATAATGACATCATTATCATGCAGGCAAGTTCATATCAAACAGGTGCATTTGTATTCCACTATAAACTGAACTCACCTGTCCTTTGACTGCCTTTTGATTGACAGGTGATTAACCTGGGGAAGCCCCTGAAGACTTATGGCAGCGCTGCCCTGATCGTCAATTGGCCAAAGGAGACGGTGGAGGGGAAGTGGCTCCTGTACCTCATGAAGATCGACTCCAGAGGTCTGGAACAGGTCACCTGCTCCCCCGAGAGAGAGATCAACTCACTCACCGTCAAAGAGGTCAGGAAACACCGCAACGGGTCAAACTCCAACCTCCTTGGACCTTTCTTGTCCCAAGGCAAACAAACTAACAGTCCCAATACAATGACCTTGTGTCACACTCTGTTTAGGAGCCGAGCAGCACCAGGAGAAGACGGGCCATAGTGGAGACAGACGGACCTCAGGAGGGAACCATCGCACGACTGACTGACAAGAGGAAATACACTACTCTGGTAACACAGCCTTCTCTCCCAGTTGCTCAACGTTTAAATGTTGTGTTATTAGTCGTATACGAGCTCTACTGTAACGTGGCGTGTGTGTGTTACAGTCGTGTGAGGACGGGGCAAAGTGTGTGGAGATTCGCTGCCCCCTTCAGGGCCTGGACAGTAATGCAGTCATCCTGCTCAGATCTCGCCTCTGGAACAGCACATTCCTGGAGGTACGACACGCACCTCCCTCTGCTATTTGACTGCACCTCGTGTTCCTGTCCACTCTCACCTCCCTCTGCGTTTCCCAACAGGAGTACTCCAAGCTGAACTATCTGGACGTGATAGTGAAAGCCTCTCTCAGAGTGGACGGCGCTGCTAAAAACATGGTCCTGAGGAACGCTGAGACACAGGTACTTGACCAGTTTCACATTTCGAACATAAAAAAAAAAAACACATTTCCCTGTCCTTTGCCTTTCCGTTGACTGTCTATTGACGTTGTCTTTTCTCAGGTGAGAGTGACGGTGTTCCCAGAGCGTCGTGCGGCTCAGTACGGAGGACTCCCATGGTGGATCATCCTGGTAGCCATCTTGTTAGGGCTGCTGCTGCTCAGCCTGCTGGTCTTCCTGCTGTGGAAGGTAAGACTAGAAGAGCACGGATAAATGTCACTGTTCACAGTATAAATACACAGACACGCACACGCACACACACACACACACACACACACACACTAATGCAATTGCTTCTCTTCAGTGTGGTTTCTTCGGGAAAAAGAAAGAGGATGTGCCCCCCTCTGACAAAGAGAGATTGACGTCTTCTGACGCGTAAAGAGGGAGAGACGCTGTCTCTGGGGTAAACGCATCTATACCCACCTATACATGCCCGGGGTCACAGAGGATGGACGGACACAGTGGCAGACTAACTATCGCTGAAGGGCGGAAACGCTTTCGCTAATGAACAAGCAGTAAAGGGGCTCAGAGCTACGAAATCAAATGCAATGGCTATGACGAGGGAACGGATGGGATGTTAAAGAGCTCAGCTGACAGGTTGATGTAGAAAAGCACTTCTAGTTTCTGCTTGGAATTGTCCTTCTTTCTAGCTGTTGTTGAGTTACGGACGGTTTACATGCATGGCCATGTGGGATGAATGCTTACTTTGGTTGAAAAATCATTATGCCATGTAATTGAACTGTTCTCCTATCGCTACAAAGACCTTCTGGGTTGGTTCTTGCAGTCTTCATCTCTCTCTGTCTCTGGTTTCTGCTTCTGTGGTCGCCATTGGAACTTCAAGCACTTCCTGTCTGATGGCTCTGAAGTGGTTCTCTCTCAGCCTGGTTTATAGGGGCGTTGCTACATTACAGCTTTCTGCATGTAGGACCACCGATGGCTCTGTATCGCCTCCTACTGTTCAAGAGCCTCACTCACATCTCTGCCCTTAAAGGGATAGTACACCCCAAAATCAAACATTGTTTAGACTTTTCATAGTTTGATGTGAGGGTGAACTATCCCTTTCATGTTGTCGAGAGGCTCAAAACTGCTAGTTACTGATTTTCTATGTGCTGTTTTTTTGTTTGTTGCCGCCGACAGTGTGGGTTTTTCAGACGCTCCAAGTACGACTACAGCGTTCCCAGTTATAATGCGGTGCGGATACAGAAGGAGGAGAAAGACCAACTGGGAAGCCTGGAAAAGAAAGCCTGGATAACGAGCTGGAGTGAGAACGAGAGTTACTCTTAACAATGGTGGAACGCTGGAGCTCCTGTTCCCACAGACATTGATCTGACTATTCCAAGGCCCCGCACCAGTGTGGACACCAAAAAATTACGAAAATAAAAAAAAAGGATTGTAGAAAAGCTTTATTTGTGTACTTTAAGGACAGGCGGCGACGATACAGTACAACAGCAGGTTAGATACGGTGAAATAACACTTCATCAAATTGTCCCTTTTTGGGGATCAATTAAGTAGTACCTTGTCCGATTGAATTTTATCTCGATAGTGACATCCATGTTGATCACTGGACAGAAGGAGAAGATTTTTGTGTGTTCTTTAACATTCTGGGTCAAGAATCCCGGCTGTCTCTCTTTCAAAGACGTTGTTTTGTAAATGTACACTTATGGAATAGGCTAGAGTGTTTTATATGTTTTGTATATTTTGAAGAATGTGTATTTATTGTATGAGGAGAATGTTACCTACAAAGTACTCCACTGGCCAAATCATTTTTCAGAATGAGTTTTTTCTTCTCCAAGATATGGAAGGGTGGATGCCTCGAATCACAAATAATCTCAAAACCATTTGGGTGTAAGGACAGTTATACACATTTCTCATGTTTAACTGGGGCCATTTTTCAGCAAGTTAAAGCAGGAGCTAAATCAACAGCTTTCCCATTCAATCTTTCTATATTATTTATATCCATGTACTAACGTCACCATCCGTAACTGCTCAGAGAGAACGTTGTGAACTTTTAAGTATTCGATTGTTGAGATGGACCAGTGAAGCAGAGTGAGTGAGTGGAGAAACTACATATTGTGGTTCTTCTAACCGGTCACGTTAAATCAGTGTTCATTTCAAGGAAGTGAAGAAATTATGCTTTTGTTTTGTTGTAGAAGTATTTAAACAGGGCCCATTCAATGCTTAATGTGGAGGATTTGTCCAGTGACAGCTGTTGACAATGTAAAGTAAAAGTGTGAAAAATTGCCATGATTTGCTAAATAAATGTTTTTACATCCTGTACAAAGTCACATCCATCTTTTTTCTTTCGTGCACTTTGTTACTTTTATTACATCATGGAAATGAAATTTAACCTAAATGTTAAAATGCGGTCTTTACAGTCAGAAGTTTGAAACATGATTTATTAATGGACGTAAAACATTCACAGCTTAAAGTCATCAACTGTACAACATGCATATAGAAATGTCTATACATAGCAACAAAACACTTAAAATAAATAAAAAGTATATTTCACCAGTCGCGGTGAAGACTTACAGTAAGACACGTCTTTGCTGATAGAGACTATAATATAGACTAAAGCAGCTTGTCTGAAGACTGGAATGCATGAGATGAGCTTAATAGAAGTAGGACTTCTCAGATAAAAAGTTGTGATTGAAGATCGTTTTGGGGTTTAGGGGTCAGAGTGCAGATTTCAGCAGAGTGACTCTGTTCTGACCTTTTTACCACCACATCTGTCCTCCCTTCCCACCTTCATCTCCTTTCCTTCACTCTCCTTGCTCCTCTTCTCCCTTTCCTTGTCCTCTCTCTCCATTCCCTTCACTCTCTCCTTCTCTCTCTCCAGAGTCTTCCTCATCTCCTTCAGCCTTCTCTTCAGAGCAGCACGGTCACTCTGACTGCACACCCCCAGAGCCTAGAGAAAGAAAGAGGGGGAGGGAGACTTTAATTTATGTGAAACTATGGGCTGATCCATATGGAATGAAATCATTAATCTAAGGGACGCGTCACAATACTCTTCACTAGCCCCCTTTCCTAGCTGGTCACTGATCAGGGAAGGCCAGTCAGTCCTTTCATTTATCAGAACACTGAAGACAGAAGGTGAGGAGACGATGATGTCTAACAGTATTAAGACGCAGCCCTTGACTCCCTGTAGAACAAACCTACTTTGAGTTTGTTGTTGTCCAGATTGAGGAGTTGCAGCCCATCCACACCATTGGCTGTGAACTCGGCTGCATATTGGTCCATGCTAATGCCAATCAACCACAGACAGACCTGCTGATTGGTCCATTGGTCCAGGGGTTGGCTTTGCCATTGATTATTGTTACCAACTAGGACAGAGTCACCGTCCAGAGTCTACAAAGAGAGACAGATTGTTTTTAACTGTTTTGGGTTTGTGTCAAACTAACACCTTAATATTCCATCACATTCTGGGTCGTTCGGGGGGGAAATAAACCACAATCCAGCCATATGAGCCGAGGAGAAAATAATCAGGGAATGGTAGAAAACTAGAGCAGAAATCAGGTCAGAGAGAGAAGGGCAATAAGACAGAGAGAAGGGGAGAGAGGACGGAGTGAGAAATAGAGGGAGACCATGCGAGAGATGGAGAGACTCACCTCTGAGGAGGAGAAGGTGAGAGTTTGAGAGCGCCCAGAGAGAGACAGATCTGATAGCACCCCTGACAGGAGAGCAGAGCTGGTACTCCCTGCGTCTGCGACACTCAGTCTCTAGAATGAGCAAAGACATGTGTGACTCACACACACACACACACAGTAAAGTGCACGCTTGCACACACAACCAACCGCACACAGTCAAGAGCGAGTAGAGTACAAAATGAAAGGCCCCAGGTGAAATAAGCATGCAAAAATCATAAGCCACATACATTATTGAGTTGGACAAGTGCTTTGAGCCAAAATGAAATTTGAAGTCCAGGGTAGTCGGAGATGACAGGCCAGGTGTGCGAATGCGCACCTCCCCTCTCACCTGGCAGTCTCTACTGCCCCCGGTGGTCATGTAGGGTAGACTGCTGCTGGAGACCGACCTAAGCTTCTCTCTCTCCTTCTTCAGTCTCTCCCGCCCTCGCTCCCCGAACCAGGAGAAGGACAGGCAGGAGGGCATGGAAGTGACAGAGCCTGAGGGAGATACACCACTGCTGGAGTTATCTACCAGGTCACCACACGAACCCCTGGGGACAGAGAAAGACAACACAACAGTCAAATAGAGGGACAGCAGAAACACTGGAAGAAGAAATGTAATGTGTGTGTAAATAGTATTGACTGGACCCCGTTTTCTCTGCTAGTTCCGTAGTGTGTATACTATTTGTTTTACCTGTGGTCCAGGGACCTTCTCTCGTTCTTCTCCTTCTCACCCTTCCTCCCTCTGCTCAGAGACTTGCGGAGGCTGCTAGAGGGCAGAAGAACAGAGGTCAGAGGACAAGGTGGAACTATTACCACATTTCGCATACATACATGACCATAAGTATGTGGACACCTGCTCGTCGAACATCTCATTCCAAAATCATGGGCGTTAATATGGAGTTGGTACCCCCCCTTTGCTGCTTATAACAGCCTCCACTCTTCTGGGAAGGCTTTCCACTAGATATTGGAACATTACTGCTGGGACTGGCTTCCATTCAGCCACAAGAGCATTAGTGAGGTCAGGCACTGATTTTTGGGCGATTAGGCTAGGTAAGGCACTGACTCTGTCCTCTAACCTCTCTGGCTCGCAGTCAGCGTTCCAATTCATCCCCAAAGGTGTTCGATGGGGTTGAGGTCAGGGCTCTGTGCAGACTAGTGAAGTTGTTTCACACAGATCTCGACAAACCATTTCTGTATGGACATCGCTTTGTGCACAGGGGTCCTGTTCTGTGAGCTTGTGTGGCCTACCACTTCGCGGCTGAGCCGTTGTTGCTCCTAGACATTTCGACTTCACAATAACAGCACTTACAGTTGACTGGGGCAACTCTGGCAGGGCAGAAATTTGACAAACTGACTTGTTGGAAAGGTGGCATCCTATGATGGTGCCATGTTGAAAGTCACTGAGGTCTTCAGTAAGGCTATTCTACTGCAAATGTTTGTCTATGGAGATTGCATGGCGGTGTGCTCAATTTTATACACCTGTCAGCAACGGGTGTGGCTGAAATAGCCGAACATGCATACAAAAGTATCTTATCTGCTCAGAAGTGCCTAGGGGAAAGGGGTTAGGGGTTGGTTTGAGAATGAGCTTGCTGTACACAAAATCAAATCAAATTGTATTTGTCACATGCAGATGTTAATGCGAGTGTAGCGAAATGCTTGTGCTTCTAGTTCCGACAATGCAGTAATAACCAACGAGTAATCTAACCTAACAATTTCACAACAGCTACCTTATACACAGACAAATGTAAAGGGATGAAGAATATGTACATAAAGATATATGAATGAGTGATGGTACAGAACGGCATAGGCAAGATGCAGTAGATGGTATCGAGTACAGTATATACATATGAGATGAGTAATGTAGGGTATGTAAATATGTAAACATACATACACAAGGATCTGGTGAGCAACCTACCTGAAGTCAGGGAATCTTCTCTTTGATTTGTGTATGGTAGAGGAGTTGTTCTCTTTAGAGGGAGACTGGCCTGGCTGGGGGGTGAGAAGAGAGGATGGGGGATGGGACTGGGGTGTGAGGGCAGACAGAGAGGTGGTGCTGGAGTGGACAAGGTCACCTCCTGCCGAGAATGAACGTCCCGCCTCTCGGGGTGTGCTCGCAGTCAGAGATTGGCTCTTCCCGTCACAGGCCTGAATCTGGTCTTCCTCACCCTACAGGGAGTGATAGAACATTCAGTGTGTCAATGGAATGTGTGTGTGTGTGTGTGTGTGTGTGTGTGTGTGTGTGTGTGATATATATATATATGTCTGACCGGTCTCCTGAAGGACTCTCTGAGTTTGTCTCGTGAGGGAGGGTGTCTCTTGGTTTTCTGGGCGAGCTGTGCTCTGGCCCTGTGAGCGCTGGTGTCCAACCGCCCCGTCTCAGGCACCGCAATGCTCCAGTCTGCACCTGATAAAAACACAGTCTGAGAGGCTCAATACACAAAGATACACA
The DNA here is from genome assembly GCF_016432855.1 of Salvelinus namaycush. Lineage (NCBI taxonomy): Eukaryota > Metazoa > Chordata > Actinopteri > Salmoniformes > Salmonidae > Salvelinus > Salvelinus namaycush. The sequence continues at coordinate 8,246,118 of NC_052331.1, forward strand.
CATGCTCGCACACACAGACACATGCTACCTGAGGGGCAGTGTCTTACTTGAGGTAAATGAGGTGTCCAGCGATTGGTTGTCGATCTCAGGGACCGCCTCCCCTCGCTCCAGGGGACCTATCTGAACAGAGGAAAAGAAAAAAAACACTTCTCACTCAGGTAGTAGATGTACACAACAGTTTACATTATCTCCTCCAGTCTCACCTGTCTCTGTAGTCTATCCACGGTATCTCTGTGTCTCCTCTCGGTCTCCTCCATCTCTCGCCGCAGCTCCTCCTCTCTCCTCTCACTCTCCTTCTCTCTGCACAGGGACAGAAGGACCATCAGACACAGAGAGAAATATACTTTCTAAACAGGCAGTGAAAGTTCCTAATTGGCTCACAGGGGCATTTTCACTGTTGACTACATTACCCAGAGCTCACCTGTGTTGGAATTCCCTCAGCAGTCTCTTGGCCTTGCTGTATTTGACCTCTAGGCTGTCGAATTGGCTCTGAGTGTCAGCCAATCGCTGGTTCACAATCCTGCACAGAGCCTGGGCCTCCTGCCAGTACCTAGAAGAACAATCACATTCTTCCTCATCACCATCATCATCATGTTCATCATAATCAGCATTTATATCACCGCCGTCATCATTTTCCATCACCATCACACTAAATGAGTGACTGGTAGATCAGTGTAATTGATGATTACTTCTCTAGTTGGTCAGCCTTCTCCTCTCCACCCTGGACACTCTGCTCCAGCTCATCCTGACGACTCTCCCACAAGGCCCGCTGCTCCTCACAAACCCTCAGCTGGAGGACAAACAGGTGGGTAACCAGTTCCCTAGCCCCATACCATGAGCCTCCCATTCATCTAGCACTCATCCCTAGACAGTAGACACTCCCCTTAGACACATCCCCTACCCACTCTACTAAGCACCCAGAAAAAACAATCCACTTCAGCCCCGTTCCAATACCTTGAAGATGCAGCCTTCCTTTTTCCTAAATAATCACTAAATCCAAACAATTGCACAGGTAAAAAAGTAGGGGCCTACATTAAATCGCTTTATTAACCAATGCTGTCATGTCAGATCCGATCAGTGAAAACACAGGGAAGACGGACAAGAAGAAAGTCTATTTTCAAGGTTATTGGAACATGGCGTCTGTACTAATAACTCAGACTGTAGACAGGGACGTCTCATAGAGAGCTAAATGAGTATGTTCTGAGAGGGAGGAGTGTGTGTGTGTGTGTGTGTGTGTGTGTTAGCATGCGTTTGGACAGTCTTGTCAGTGTGACCTACCTTCTCCTGGGCTAGGCAGAGTTGGTCTGATCTGGTCCTGAGCTTTAATTGGAGCTGAGGCGAGACCAGTACACACTTGAAAACACTTCGCACAACACAATGCAACTTAATAACACTATCTGATCCCCTCAGATCTCTAGACACTAGCATCTGTTCTGGGACCAGGAACGTAATGCCTTCTGAGGGGGTAACAGAGTACGTTTTCACCAGAGTGCGCGCACATACACACAAAATACTGGACTTCAACACATCTGACTGACACACCTGTTTGTATTTAAGGCAGAGCTGGGCTGAGTCCAGGCTGGTTAGGTCTTCCTCTTCCTCCTCTGTAAGGAGATCTTCCTCTCTCTCATCCACTGTGCTCAGCCCCAGAGCACCATCATCACCTCCATTTAGCAACTGAGATGCATAAAACACCCACACACAGGTACAACCAATAAGGAATGCTTATGTACGGTGCCTTCAGAAAGTGTTCACACCCCTGGACTTTTTCCACATTTTGTTGTGTTTCAGCCTGAATTTTAAATGGATTAAATTGAGATGTCGTGTCACTGGCCTACACAAAATACCCCATAATGTCAAAGTGGAATTATGTTTTGAATTTTTAAAATGTAATTGCAAATGAAACTCTGAAATGTCGTGAGTCAATATGTAATCAATCCCTTTGTCATGACAAGCCTAAATAAGTTCAGGAGTAAAAATGAGCTTAACAAGTCACATAAGTTGCATGGACTCACTCTGTGTGCAATAATAGTGTTTAACATCATTTTCTAATGACTACCTCATCTCTGTACCCCACACAATTATCTGTAAGGTCCCTTAGTCGAGCAGTGAATTTCAAACACATTCAACCACAAAGTCCAGCGAGGTTTTCCAATGCCTCACAAAGAGGGTACCTATTTGTAGATGTATATATATTTTTTTTACCTATATCCCTTTGAGCATGGTGAAGTTATGATTTACACTTTGACTGGTGTATCAATACACCCAATCACAACAAAGATACAGGCGTCCATCCTAACTCAGCTGCCAGAGAGGAAGGAAACCACTCAGGGATTTCACCATGAGGCCAACGGTGACATTAAAACAGTTACAGAGTTTAATGGCTGTCATAGGAGAAAATGGAGGATGGAACAACAGCATTGTAAATTACTCAAAAATACTAAGCTAAATGACAGAGTGAAAAGAAGGATGCCTGTACAGATTTTTTTCTTCCAAAACATGCATCCTGTTTTCAGGATAAGACACTAAAGAAAAAAACACAAAGCGTTATGTTTGGGGCAAATCCAACACAACACTGAATACCACTCGTCATATTTTCAAGCATGGTGGTGACTGCATCATGTTATGGGTATGCTTGTCATCGGCAAGGACTAGCGAGTTTTGTTGGATAAAAATAAACAAAATCATAAAAGAAAACTTGGTTCAGTCTGCTTCCAACAGACACTGGGAGACAAATTCACCTTTCAGCAGGACAATAACCCAAAAGACCAAATATACCAAAAGGCCAAATATACACTGGAGTTGCTTACCAATGTTCTTGAGTGGCCTAGTTAATGTTGACTTAAATTGTCTGTCTAGCAAAACAGATGAACATTTCTGTCTAGCAATGATCAATAACCAACTTGACAGAGCTTGAAGAATTTAAGAATAATGTGCAAATATTGTACAACCCAGGTGTGCAAAGCTCTTAGAGACTTACCCAGAAAGATTCACAGCTGTAATCGCTGCCAAAGTTGATTCTAACATGTATCGACATAGGGGGTTGGATACATATCTAATCAAGATGTACACTACATGACCAAAAGAATATGGACACTTGCACGTCGAAAATCTCATTCCAAAAATCATGGGCATTAATATGGAGTTGGTCCCCCTTTTGCTGTTATAACAGCCTCCACTCTTCTGGGAAGTCTTTCCACAAAAGCATTAGTGAGGTCGGGTACTGATGTTGGGCGTTTAGGCCTGGCTCAATGGGGTTGAGCTCAGGGCTCTGTGCAGGCCAGTCAAGTTCTTCCACACCAATTGACAAACCATTTCTGTATGGACCTCTCTTTGTGCATGGGGGCATTGTCATGCTGAAACAGAGAAGGCTTTCCCCAAACTGTTGCCACAAAGTTGGAAGCACAGAATCATCTAGAATGTCAATGTATGCTGTAGCGTTAAGATTTCCCTTCACTGGAACTTAGGGGCCTTGGCCGAACCCTGAAACTTGACAAACTGACTTGTTGGAAAGGTGGCATTCTATGTTGGTGCCACATTGAAAGTCACTAAGCTGTTCAGTAAGGCCATTCTACTACCAATGTTTGTCTATGGAGATTTCTTGGCTGTGTGCTCGGTTTTATACACCTGTCAGCAATGGGTGTGGCTGTGATAGCCGAACCCACTAATTTGAAGGGGTGTCCACATACTTTTGTATATATAGTGTATTTAGTGTTTTGTGTAGATCATTGACAAAAAAAACGACAATTAAATCCAATTGAATCCCACTTTGTAACAACAAAATGTGGAAAAAGTAAAGGGGTGTGGATACTTTCTGAAGGCATGGTATACAGTCTCACACTTACCTCCACTGTAGGTGGTCTCTTGTCCTGCTCCAGACTCTGAGTGATCAGACGAGCCACCTCACTCTCCTCCCCCTGCTTCTCCCGGCCTATCAAAAACCTGCAGTGAGAGACAATGACAAATCCTCAGCCTGTGTAAAGTGGTACAACAAATTGGCATAGAAAGCATATGTGTATGTGTGTGTGTGTGTGTGTATTTGTATATATATATATATATATATATATACACTGCTCAAAAAAATAAAGGGAACACTTAAACAACACAATGTAACTCCAAGTCAATCACACTTCTGTGAAATCAAACCGTCCACTTAGGAAGCAACACTGATTGACAATAAATTTCACATGCTGTTGTGCAAATGGAATAGACAAAAGGTGGAAATTATAGGCAATTAGCAAGACACCCCCAAAAAAGGAGTGATTCTGCAGGTGGTGATCACAGACCACTTCTCAGTTCCTATGCTTCCTGGCTGATGTTTTGGTCACTTTTGAATGCTGGCGGTGCTCTCACTCTAGTGGTAGCATGAGACGGAGTCTACAACCCACACAAGTGGCTCAGGTAGTGCAGTTCATCCAGGATGGCACATCAATGCGAGCTGTGGCAAAAAGGTTTGCTGTGTCTGTCAGCGTAGTGTCCAGAGCATGGAGGCGCTACCAGGAGACAGGCCAGTACATCAGGAGACGTGGAGGAGGCCGTAGGAGGGCAACAACCCAGCAGCAGGACCGCTACCTCCGCCTTTGTGCAAGGAGGTGCACTGCCAGCGCCCTGCAAAATGACCTCCAGCAGGCCACAAATGTGCATGTGTCAGCATATGGTCTCACAAGGGGTCTGAGGATCTCATCTCGGTACCTATTGGCAGTCAGGCTACCTCTGGCGAGCACATGGAGGGCTGTGCGGCCCCACAATGAAATGCCACCCCACACCAATACTGACCCATCGCCAAACCGGTCATGCTGGAGGATGTTGCAGGCAGCAGAACGTTCTCCACGGCGTCTCCAGACTCTGTCACGTCTGTCACATGTGCTCATGTGCTCAGTGTGAACCTGCTTTCATCTGTGAAGAGCACAGGGCGCCAGTGGCGAATTTGCCAATCTTGGTGTTCTCTGGCAAATGCCAAACGTCCTGCACGGTGTTGGGCTGTAAGCACAGCCCCCACCTGTGGACGTCGGGCCCTCATACCACCCTCATGGAGTCTGTTTCTGACCGTTTGAGCAGACACATGCACATTTGTGGCCTGCTGGAGGTCATTTTGCAGGGCGCTGGCAGTGCACCTCCTTGCACAAAGGTGGAGGTAGCGGTCCTGCTGCTGGGTTGTTGCCCTCCTACGGCCTCCTCCACGTCTCCTGATGTACTGGCCTGTCTCCTGGTAGCGCCTCCATGCTCTGGACACTACGCTGACAGACACAGCAAACCTTTTTGCCACAGCTCGCATTGATGTGCCATCCTGGATGAACTGCACTACCTGAGCCACTTGTGTGGGTTGTAGACTCCGTCTCATGCTACCACTAGAGTGAGAGCACCGCCAGCATTCAAAAGTGACCAAAACATCAGCCAGGAAGCATAGGAACTGAGAAGTGGTCTGTGATCACCACCTGCAGAATCACTCCTTTTTTGGGGGTGTCTTGCTAATTGCCTATAATTTCCACCTTTTGTCTATTCCATTTGCACAACAGCATGTGAAATTTATTGTCAATCAGTGTTGCTTCCTAAGTGGACAGTTTGATTTCACAGAAGTGTGATTGACTTGGAGTTACATTGTGTTGTTTAAGTGTTCCCTTTATTTCTTTGAGCAGTGTATATATATATATATATATACCTGACAGTGCCAATGGTTTTCTTCAGCATAGTGGCAGCAAACAGCTGTGTGACTCCGACCAGACTGACCCCATCCACCTCCACTATCTGGTCATTCACCTGGATACTGACACACACACAGAGAGATACACAGATCTAGGATGAGCTTACAGTATTACACTCGCATCTTACCATTAGAAAGGCATCGTTAACCTTAGATCAGATTCTCACCGTCCATCCTGTTGTGTAGCTCCGTTCTCTGTGACGGTCTTAACGAAGATGCCCAGCTTCTCCAGACCCTGGTCAGCCCCTACCCCCATCCCTATTATACTGATACCCAAACCCTCATCTCCTGTAGACAGACAGAGGAGTTAGACAAAAAGAGTAGGTGTAAAAACAAAAGGAGAGAGAGAGAGAGAGAGATGGGCTGATAAAGGGTGTGAGAGAGAAGGAGAGAGGAGTATAAAAAGGAATGGAAGAGGTAAAGGATAGAGGGAGAGAGAGATAGCCGAGGAGAGAGGGGACCAACCTTTCTCTATCTGGACAGGGAAGAGGTCCATCTTGTCCACTCTCTTCTCCAGTTCATATTCAGCAGAGGCAGACACAGGGTCAACGTCATCGTTACGCCTGTCATAGTCCGCATTAGAGTAGGTAAGGAACATCTGAGAGAACACACACACACATCTTTCATAGTCAAGTTTAGTGTGTGTGTGTGTGTGTATGCCAGTCTTTGGTTTTCTGGGTCCCCCAGATTGTCTACCCGCTCTCTGCCAGCTGGAATTATTGATGCCACACCATAGTGTTTATGTTGTCAGATCCTCCAATATGACTGGGGTGTGAGATGGAAACACAAGCTGTAGCAGACGCTTAGTCTTAACACACTAAGCTTTACACACACACACACACACACACACACACACACACACACACACACACACACACACACACACACACACACACACACACACACACACACACACACACACACACACACACACACACACACACACACACAATGCTGAGTCATTGCAAATCCATGTATTGCAGTTCAATCTCAGAGGCAGGGAATGTCTTAGACAAAATGGTCCTCAAAACAGTTATGGGACTTCATTTGCCAGTAATTAAATCCTAAATACGCACTGACCTGGTGAAATGTGTGCCAAGTGGCATACTCAGTAAGGCTCTCAGAAGACTTGGCAGCTACAGGGCCTGAGATGTCTGGGAGATTTTAGATCCTGACTGGAATCCCTCACACTGAAAATACTAATGTGGAGTCACATACAGTAGGGTAGTTGGATGTTCTATACTGTATTCGAATCATGGCTCATCCTATACAACTACTGCTGTACACACCTTTTATATTCATACACACCATTTTTATATACAGTACCAGTCAAAAGTTTGGACACACCTACTCATTAAAGGGTTTTTCTTTATTTTTTACTATTTTCTACATTGTAGAATAATAGTGAAGACATCAAAACTATGATATAACACATATGGAATCATGTAGTAACCCAAAAAAGTTTCATATATTAAAAAAAAAAATATTCTTCAAAGTATGCACCCTTTGCACTCTCTTGCTACAAGCTTTTCACACCTGTATTTGGGGAGTTTCTCCCATTCATCTCTGCAGATCCTCTCAACTTTGTCAGGTTGGATGGAGAGCGTCACTGCACAGCTATTTTCAGGTCTTTCCAGAGATGTTCGATAGTGGTCAAGTCCGGGCTCTGACTGGGTCACTCAAGGACATTCAGAGACTTGTCCCAAGCCACTCCTGCGTTGTCTTGAGTGTGCTTAGGGTCGTTGTCCTGTTGGAAGGTGAACCTTCACCACAGTCTGAGGTCCTGAGCGCTCATGATTCAGGCCAAAGAGTTGGTAGAACAGAGAATGGTTGAAATCAGACAAGAGAATCTTGTTTCTCATGGTCTGAGTTCTTTAGGTACCTTTTGGTAAACTCCAAGCGGGCTGTCATGTGCCTTTTACTGAGGAGTGGCTTCCATTTGGCAACTACTATAAAAAGGCCTGATTGGTGGAGTGCTGCAGAGATTGTTGTCCTTCTGGAAGGTTCTTCCATCTCCACAGAGGAATTCTGGAGCTCTGTCAGAGTTACCATTGGGTTCTTGGTCACCTCCCTGACCAAGGCCCTTCTCCATCGATTGCTCAGTTTGGCCGGGCGGCCAGCTCTAGGAAGAGTCTCGGTGGTTCCAAACATCTTTGTAGGTCCTGAAGGTTCACCTTCGTACAGGACTTTGATCTTAAGCACACAGCCATGACAATGCAGGATTGGCTTTGAGACAAGTCTCTGAATGTCCTTGAGTGGCCCAGCCAGAGCCCGAACTTGAACCCAATCTAACATCTCTGGAGAGACCTGAAAATAGCTGTGCAGCAATGCTCCCCATACAACCTGACAGAGCTTGGGAGGATCTGCAGAGAGGAATGGGAGAAACTTCCCAAATACAGGTGTGCCAAGCTTGTAGTGTCATACTTAAGAAGACTCGAGGCTGTAATTGCTGCCAAAGGTGCTTCAACAAAGTACTGAGTAAAAGTTGCAAAAAAGTTGCAAAAGTAAAAGTTGCAAAATTCTGAAAACCTGTTTTTAATGGGGGTATTGTGTGTAGATAAATGAGGGAAACAACTATTTAATCAATTTTAGAATAAGGCTGTAACGTAATAAAATGTGGAAAAAGTCGAGAGATCTGAATAATTCCCGAATGCACTGCATTTCTTAATTTCTTTCTTTTTAGATTATGTGTGTAATGTTTTGTATTGCTACAGTAGGTATTATTATTGCACTGTTGGAGGGAGAAACACAAGCATTTAGCTGCCCCTGTGATAACATCTGCAAATCTGTGTACACAACCAATAAACGTCGACTTGCTCTTACATCACAGCTGTTCTGAACTGAATACATGACGGAGCATGAATTCTTGCCTGTGTCTCCTCAACCTGATGGGCTATAAATATGACTGTAGGGTTCAAATTATTCTCCATCTATTCATAAACCCTTCAGCGATTCTACCCATGCTTTTCATTTTACCACAACTAAGGGATTGAGCCATACTTACTCTCCGAATCAAAATCTGGTACCCCTTTATCAAACCCAATTGGGTGAGTGAGTTTTTGGGGTGGGGTGGGGGTGGGGGGGTTTACCTTGATTGGTGCTGTAGAAAATTTGACCTTCCTTGTCTTAGCAGAATCCTCATTATCCTCATGAGGAAGACCGGGAATCTCTTCATATTCAGTAGAGAGCTGCTCCTCTGGATCTGGGGTCAGACATCTTGTGGAGTCCCGTTCCCCGTCTTTCGCGAAGGCCTCGTTCTCAATCCCAAGGATGATGGCAGATCCATTCTTCTCCTCTCCTCTCTCGGCGCACCCTCTCCCTTCATCCTCATCCTTCACCCCCACTCTCCATCTGCACTTCCTCTCTTCTTTCTCTCGCACTTCCTCCTTTACCCTGACGTCTATCCCTCTATCCTCTCTTACCTCTAATCCGGCCTCCTCGTTCCCTTCCTCCTCTCTGCTCTCATTACACATGCTTCCTCTCGCCTCAACGTTCTCCTGCTCTCCTGCCTCATCTCTTTCTTCCGTCCCTACCTTCTCGTTTTCCATCTCACTCTTTCCTGTCGTCCCCTCTTCTCTAAACTGTCTGCTTTCTCCCGCCATTTGCCCCTCCCTCCATTCTATCCCCTGCTGGTACATGTCTCTCCCCGATTCCTTCTCTCTCACCTCAGAACTGTCAGGGAATCCCTCCACACACTCTCTTAACGAGGGTTCAACCATTCTGGGTTCTACTGGAGGTTCAACTGTTCCCTGTTCCACCATTTTAGGTTGCACTGTAGGTTCAACCATTCTCTGTTCTACCATTCTAGGTTCCACTCTGGATTCTTCAAACACATCATCTACCAGGTTAAACACATTATGCACCAGGTTATTCACATTGCTCTCCTCCCTCTTGCTTTCCTCCTCTTTCTTCATGGTCTCCTCTTCTTTCTTTAAGGTGTCCTCATCCTCCTCTCCCTCGTTCCCTTCGCTCTCAGACGACTCGTTCTTCACCTCCACTAGCTCCGCCCTCACAGTCATAGCCCCTGACCCCTCTGTGGGGGTCAAAGGGTCACCAGGGGTCATGTAAAGATCATTAGGGTCATTCCCCTCAGACAAAGTCCTGTTGTCAGCATTAGGACTACTAGGGCCATAGAAGTCAGTCTGGTCAGAACAGGGGGAGACTGGGGTAAGAGGACTAGGGGAGTCATAAGAATGGGATGGAGGCTGAGAGTGGGGGGTGCTGGGTGCTGGGCTAGGTGGGTTGAATACATGGGAGCACACAGAGTCCTCACATACACTCCCATCTAACACAATTCCACCACACACACTGTTGCTGTCTGAGGGGTCAGCCGTAGGACTTGGGCCATCAGGGGAAAAAGACTCACTGGAGTGACCATTAACTGGGTGAATGTGTGTAGATAAGCTGGTGTCCAGTGATGAAGTGTGGAGTTCTACGTCGGATAGAGAAATGTGTGTGTGTACGTTGATGGGTTTTCTGTCCTCCCTCTCTTTCCTCCTCTCCCCCTCTCCTTCGCTTTCTGACGTGGATGTCAGCTCCTCTCTTTCTGACCTGCTCCTTGCTCTCCCCATGCCCCCGTCCTCCCCCCTCCCATCCACAGACCCCCTGCTATCTCTGCCAGGGCTGACCTTTAAACTTTCACCCCCGCTGACCGTCTCAAACAGCTTCCGGGTCACAGAGAACTTTTGAGCTAGAGCCGCTCTGTCTATCTCTATCTCCTCGGCCTTGGACGGTTTACCTAGCATAGATGATTCTACACTGGACATGCTGGTCAAACTGCTCCGGACAGAGCTGTAGCTGAGAGGGCATTTGGGTAGGGCCTGAGACAAGGGGTGGAGGAGGTGCTGTTGGCTGTCCATCTGGAGGAAGATGTTGTCTCTGATCTTGGTCCCTCTAGGACTGAGGGTCCTACCCCTAGAACACTCACCAGGGCCACTGGCACTGCTGGTCCTGGTGTGAGGGACTGCCATGGGGCCAGGTGAAGGGATAGAGAGGCCCAGGGAAGTAGGTCTAGGCCTGGTCACAGTGTCCAAGGAGTAGTTGATGGAGTGGAAGTCAGACTTGTAGGCGTTCCTGTGGGGGGAGGCGCTCCGGCCTTTATTGTTTGTCCGCATCATCTGGGCCTGGAGGCTGGTGGAGAGGTATGAAGCTCAATGAAGGAGTCAAGTTTGCATGTCTCCCTTATTAGATAGGGTTAGAAGGTACCGCTCTGTTTCCAAACAAGTTACGCTTTAGGACTCCGTCCACTGTCTACAGAAAAACACACTAGGAGAGAGACATGAGTCACTTAACAACAGAGGAAATTATAATCATGGAATGGCAGTGGTGCTTTTGGCCTAAAAGTGCAGGGGAAAAAATCTGTATTTCACATCAAATTATAATTTAATGTTTGTTTTTCATAGTCTACTTCCAACTAGGCCTACCTACTAATAATATTGTTCACCAGACACTTCTGCCCATGCGCAATTAGCCTGGGGAAGAGGTGAACTACTTACTAACTAACAATCAAAACAAAACAAAGTAATAAAACGACAATTAGCCTACAGTAGGGTGCTGTTTGTTAACTTCAATCTTATAACCCGAAAATAATATAGTTCTATTGGTTCTTACCTGTTTGCAAAGCTGAAATAAAACTACAACGCATTCAAAAGCAGGTCAATTTGATTCATATCGCTATTCAAGTTGAACAGCATTTATATGAACCAGTATTATCCCTGCGTCCACGGATTTACAAACGCTGATTGAATTGTCCACGGTTCATTGTAGAAATGCCAAACTTTGTAAATCTCCACACCTTGCGCCGACAACGCGCGCGCCCTTCACTTACCACCTGGCGCGCTGCCAGAGACCGTCAAGTGAAATTGCGTGTGCACGAAAGACTGCTCTCATATCATATTCAGGTTGCTAGATTTTTCTGCCTCTCCAGTCCTGTCTCCATCCTATAGAAACGTCTTTGAGAAGGGTTTTGCCTGGCATAAGCCTGTGCTCTCAGTATGCTAACAGAGGACAGATGGCGGCTCATGTCACTAAATACTGAAAGTGGATTATCTCACTGTAATCCTGTGTAAACTACCTCAGTGTGAACACTGACAATCATAGAGAGAGAGAAAGAGAGGGTGGGTGATGATAATGAATGTAACCCACACTAGGGAGATAGTCTCTTGGGGGTAATGATAGGCCTACTAATTATTTTATTATGCTAATAATGAACCATAACACCCCATATGAGGAGCCCTTCTGGTGACTGGTAGTATACCACAGTGGCCTGTATAGGGTATTCAGTCTAAGCATGCATCAGCATGCCATACTGGTGCTGTTTGTCCTGTTTGGTTGGTTGATAGCCACACAGAGTAACTGGCTGTCCAGACTCTTAGCCATATTGTTAGCGACAGAGGTGACTTAAAGGGGATATTAACTAAACAACGCTATTTATAATGTTCTGGTCCCACTAATTAGACAAAGAGAGGCACCCAGGCTGACTGCTTTGCTGCTGAGCACATGGAGAATTAAAGTGGAAACAGCTATTAGCCTATCAATCAAACTATTAGTCAATCAATAAATGAATTCCCGTCAGGCTACATATTAGTTCCCCAAGTGTTATTCACTTCCACATTGAAAAGTACTGTACAGTAAAGTATATTCACCATTCACAAAAGGAGCTTAAAGTGGAGCAGCTTACCTGTAGCCATCCAGCCCTGCCTCTCCTTCTGGCAGGCAGAGAAGAGTGGAACAGAGCAGAGCAGACTGGGCTATAGAGTATTGGGGCTATGGTGAGTTGTGACCTGGATATGGACCATTCTCCCAGGTGGCACTGGGACCTAGATGATATAAATATCGCCCAATCATACAACTACTGTACAGCGGGAGAGAGAGCGGGGGGGGGAGGCAGAGAGGGATAATGGGGGGAGAAGGATAGAGGGAGAGGAGTGTGAGAGAACTGACTGCTGGTAAGTTCTTTGAGAAAAATGTACTTCCTACAACTGTGATATGTGGTTGTCTCACTTAGCTATCTGAAGATGAATGTAAGTCCCTGTGGATAAGAAAGTCTGCTAAATGACTCAAATGTAAATGTAAGGAGTGAGAGGAAGGGAAGTGAGAGAGCGTGAGAGGAGTGAGAGAGAGGGAGGTGGAGGAGACTAAGGAGGAGAAAGAAAAGAGACAGAAAGACTAAAAATGAGGGATAGAGGAGCATTGTTCTCCACAATCCCATTCAGACTGCAATTGAGAGACATAGGATGGGAAGATACAGTAAAATGAAGACGATTCGTATTGGTTCATGACCTTCTGCAAATCTGCCCCCAGTTTGCTTCCTTCTGCCTTAACTGTTTCCAGGCCAACTTTGATCTCAGACAAACCAGGAGGGGAAGCCAACCATAATAACAGCAGTGTGTGTGCGTGTCAGCTGTGAGGCTGAGTTTTGGCAGCCAATTGTGACCCAGATGGATATCTATAGACGGCCATATTGAGAGTTTATCACATCCACCAGGGGTCGCACAGTTGAGATTATTTTATCAGCAGAACATTCAAAAACACTATTTATTATGGCAAACACACAATCACTTATCATTTCTGGGGTCTGTGGCTCTGAGACACGTACAGCAACATTGCCATCTACTGTTCAGAAGTGCCCCTGCTTTACACTTAGAAAAAGGGTTCCAAAAGGGTTCTTCAGCTGTCCCCGTGGAAGAACCCTTTGAAGAACTCTCTGTGGAAAGGGTTATGAACGGAACCCAAAAGGGTTCTACCTGGCTGGAACCCGAAAGGGTCATCTGAAAAACCCTTTAGATTCTAGACAGAACCTTTTTCTAAGAGTGTAAGCACTCCTAGATCTGAAATGATTGCATACCTGAAGGTGTAAAAACAAAGGGTAAAATTCCACCCAGCCTATCAGAAGGCAAGGTGAAGTAATTGAACATATTGCTTAAATATCTTGTGTTTATTGGGTAGGGGTTGGGATACAACATTCCTCTCTCTCTCATCTAGTCTGTCTGTCACATACACATGTGACGTATGCAGACACACAGTCCCCCTCTCTGCCATATTAATGTCCTGCAGCCTTGGCTTCCTGTGATGTTGAAGAGAACACATGAGTTACACTGGGTTAAAACACATGAGTTACACTGGGTTAAACCTTACACTGGGTTAAACCTCTTCTTCAGACAGCTGGCACTCTAACCACACACACACACACACACACACACACACACACACACACACACACACACACACACACACACACACACACACACACACACACACACACACACACACACACACACACACACACACACACACACACACACACACACACACACACACACACACACACACACTTCTTACTCAACAGGCACCCTACAGGGATTCTAATACATCTCACTAGTATGGGAATCCCAGCTAACAGTCTGTTCATCCCTGCACACAGCAGCACTTCCCTTGTCGCCCTCCTCTCTTCATCTTTCATAAGTGGACAACCCCTCTCTCTCCTTCCCCTCCCTCCCGGAGACTGCACTGCAAGCCAGTGGAGAGCTCTCCCTCCCTCTCCTTCTCCCATCCCTCTCATCTCCTTTTATCCCTCTTCCCACCCTTTTCTCTCCATCTCCATTACCACCCTGTCTCTCTCCCTCGCTGTTTCTCTGTCCCTCTTTCTCCCTCTCTTTTTAGTTATGTTACAATGAAGTACAATTTGTGCCTGAAATGATGAAACTACTGGACCAATCAAGGTATTTTTTTAGTGTAAAAAATCTCTCACTCTCCACGTGCCTGTAGGGAGTATCTTTTAGCGCTTGCTGAAGCTCAAACACTTCCTGTTTCCCCCCTCCCTCCTGCTGCAGTGGCACCAGTTGTCGTGGTGACAGCCTATCACAGCTGTATCTCTTCTGTTCTACCGAACCCCGAGAAGCTTGACACAAAATAGAATGACAGTTATTTGTTGATTTGGATCCCCATAAGCTTTTGCAGAAGCAGCAGCTACTCTTCCACAAAACATGACAAGTAACAAACACTGATAGACAAGGACAGTCACACAAATGTTAAATCCAATGATGTACAAACAATCAAATAAAATACAAACAATACAACAACATGTATGTTGTTAGAGTGTGTCTGTGTGTGTGCTTGTGTTAGAATTCGATTTTAATTTCTGTTCATTCTCTTTCTGTAACTCTGTGTTATATTAATTATTTCTCTAAATTCTTTATTTAATAGTGTTCTGTGTGCAATATCTTGAAAAGTATACTGTTCATAAAAACACATTGTCTGTTCCACTTCACATGCCATTCTATCTGCTGATGATGCTGTTGAGTGATTGATTCTTGACCACTGGGGAGGCCCTAACGATCTGATGGTTGATTGATTTTTCTTTCTACTCCTCCTCCTCTCTTCCTCTTCCTCAGTTCTGGTCTGAAAGGACAGAATAAGTGAAGACAATATCCAGTCATTATGCCTATTATAAACACATGCAGGGAGAGGTTTGGTCAAGGACCTGCATTCCTAACAAATCTCTTACACATTTCATAAAAAAATATTCTCTAAACCTTTTTGGATTTTCAACCGGAGTGTATATATTTTTTTTATTATAGCCAATTATTCAGCAAATCACTTTCACTCGTCTTGTTAATGCTGACTGGGTAGAGTTAGCCCATTCACTAACTACCTTTAGCGTCTCTTCATGAAGGTATCTTCTGGCCGGGGGCGTTTTGTTAAGAGCCCCGACGATCGTTCTTAACGTTAACACTTTATTTGAACATCTAACGCTTGCAGTACGGTATTGGAAACATAAGGAACGTATCTTTCAGCGAGAAATACTACACAGATAGTACACAAGATACTACAGTACGAGAATATGAACTATAGGGTTAGTGTTCCCATACGGCCATATCTTCATGTTGCGGCACTTGTTTTACGTTACAGACAAGACAGAGGCGACCACCTGTGCTAACTAGCTATCTAGCGTGCTCAAACACCTGTGTAGCAAGCGTGTAGTTCGTCGGCTGAAGGCACACAGCCGCACGGATCTGTGTAAACCCGCTACAGTAAGTGTATATTTTTTTATTTAAAATATTCTTTCTATGAAATATAAGTTCCATATGTTTCGAAAACTGTATCACAAGTGACGATTATTGAGGTTTCAAAATGTTAAAACTGTTTCGGGATTGTAGATCACATGGTCCCACCGGCAAGGAGTGCTTATAGCTGAGAACTCTTGGGATAGGGCAGAATGCCTTGGGTTCTCGAGAGCAAGGGTTGGGTACACTCTTAGAAAACAGGGTTCATTTGGGTTCTTCGGTCAAAATGTCAAAACCTTTTCCAGAAAATGTTTAAATCCTCTAGAGATAGAACCTCAGAGTTCTAGCTATAATTCAAAAAACAACTGCCATGTTTATCAAGCATGATGATGACTCAGTTGTAAATACCAATAAGCACACAATCTGAAGCCACAATCATATGACAAACTATAAACTAGATAAATAAGGTGGTTTGAACTTTATAGGCTACCATTTGTTAGCTAGCGAGGAAAAAGCCATCTCTAATTAGCCATTTTACAAGCTAGGCAACTGGTCTTACAAATAAATATTAATTTGAATGATTGAATATGCCAAATAGAGCTACAGTCCCAGCCTGACATATTAGCGCATTGTATATTTTTATTTCAGTGTGGAGTCAGAGGCAGAGGATCCCTCTTTCGGCTGCTGCTGATAACAACAATGGTTCTCAACTGGTTTTGTCTCGGGACCCAAATTGAACCAGGTTGTCTGGGTAGGCCTATACATATTATTTAGTCTTCATTCTTGCAGATATAAGATTGACCCATATTTTGGCTCCTCTGTTTTTTCTTCTCAGAAACCAGCCAGACAATATCCCAGACAATAGCAGTAGGCTAGCTGTTCCATGAAGAAGGCATAAACCCTGTGAAGGTTGGTACCGAGATTGATGTGGGCTGTACCTAAACTGTTTGGGTTTGAGTCTGCATGACTGTAAGGACAATACAATCTCAAAACTATGTTGGTATTCTTTTGTGTATTATATTATCCTCTTAGCTAGTACTATTACTATTTTATAGTAGTAGGCTAGCCTAGCCATAAATATATGGAACACATTTGGTTCAGTAGGTGAAGAAGAACCCTTTAGGGTTCTATTTGGTTCAGTGAAGAAGACGCACTAGGGTTCTGGTCAAATGGTTCTAATATAGAACTTTTAGGGCTGCCATATATAAAGCATATTCATAGGACCCTTTTTGGTTCGACTTCTAACCTTTTTTTCTAAAAGGCTAGGGGCATGTTGTCAAACCTCAATCTATGATAGGAGAGCCAGTGCGCGAGCGCGAGCTCAGTTTATTAACGGCGCCGCACCGATAACCACGCTGAAGCCGCCCTACTGTAGCATCTCCCGTTTTCTCAATCACACCCCAGTTCTCGGGAAAGATGGTCGCGGTGGAAACATCCCCCAACTCGTCTCCTTCGGCGGAATGGGTCGGCTGTCTGGATAAAAGGTGCGTAGAAAACATTCCAGCCTCTCGATCATGGCATCCTCGTGGCAGTCTAAACGCCTGGAGAAAAAAAAAAACACGAATTCGCGTTCGATTCATTCATCAGCGTCAACGTGACAAATCGTAATCGGTCATCTCTGCATGCGTGGGTGAGCGAGAGATGTGTTATTGCGTATCAGACGTCATTGACATCTTCATCTATTCGGTTGCGGTAAAAAAAATCAAAGCCAATTTCTAGGCTACTATTCATTGTGGCTTTAAGGTTACCCTTGTGTGTTTGTCCTTTTTGGTAGTCGTCGACAAAGGCGTTGATGGTCTTCTGGTTCACTGATTTATCCTCTTCACCACCGCAACGTTGTCACATTTTATTGCCAACGCTGCCTACACGCATAAGTCAGGTTATGCATTAGATTTAGACAGAACTTTACTGTAGCATGTGCCGATTGTATTAGCCTACAAAGAATAGTGCATAGGCTTGGTTTATTTCAGGCGTGAAACAAGCTCGCGCCAGAGTCTCCTCTTTGAAGAGTCATTTGTCAGCCAGCTGCCTATGTGGACTGTCTGCTGCCAGCCATTCAACACACACACACCAAAGGAGGTGGGTGGCAACGTAATTGGGGAGGATGGGTCCATAGTAATGACTGGAATAAATGTAATGGTAATCACTCATCAAACACACTAATCTTCCATGGTATTTGTATTATTTTCCGGAGAATGCATAGAGCACCTAGTTGGTTATCCCTTTTATACCGTGGCTATAATTGAACACATTTACTGCTAGAAATGTGTTCAACATCCACTGAAGTAGCTAGCAAGTTTACTACACTGAACAAAAATAAACGCAACATGTAAACTGATGGCCCCATGTTTCATGAGCTGAAATAAAATATACCAGAAATGTTCCATTCGCACAAAAAGCTCATCTCTCAAATTATGTGCACAAATGTGCTTACATCCCTGTTAGTGACCATTTCTCCTTTGCTAAGATAATTCATCCACCTGACAGGTGTGGCATATCAAGAAGCTGATTAAACTGCATGATCATTACACAGGTACACCTTGTGCTCGGGACAATACAAATACACTCTAAACTGTGCAGTTTTGTCACACTACACAATGACACAGATGTCTCAATTTGAGGGAGCGTGCAATTGGCATTGCTGACTGCAAGAATTTCCATCAGAGTTGTTGCCAGATAATTTAATGTTAATTTCTCTACCATAAGCCACCTTCAATGTCATTATAGAGAATTTGACAGTATGTCCAACCGGCCTCACAACCACAAACCACGTGCAACTATGCCAGCCCAGGACCTCCACATCCGGCTTCTTCACCTGCGGGATCGTCTGAGACCAGACACCCGGACAGCTGATGAAACTGTGGGTTTGCACAACTGAATTTCTGCACAAATGGTCAGAAACCATCTCAGGGAAGCTCATCTGCGTGCTCGTTGCCCTCATCAGGGTCTTGGCCTGACTGCAGTTCAGCTTCGTAAACGACTTCAGTGGGCAAACGCTCACCTTCGATGGCCACTGGCATTCTGTAGAAGTGTGCTTTTCACGGATTAATCCCGGTTTTAACTGTACCTGGCAGATTGCAGACCGTGTTTATGGCGTTGTGTGGGTGAGCGGTTTGCTGATGTCGACGTTGTGAACAGAGTGCCCCATGGTGGCGATGGGGTTATGGTGTGGGCAGGCATAAGCTTGAGACAACAAACACAATTGCATTTTATTGATGGCAATTTGAATGCATAGAGATACCATGATGAGATCCTTAAGCCCAATGTCGTGCCATTCATCCGGCACCATCACCTCATGTTTTAGCGTCGTGCCTAATAACAGCCCTTAGCCGTGGTATATTGGCCATATACCACACCCCCTCGTGCCTTATTGCTTAATTATAACACACAGCTTTCCAAGAAAACAAACAGACATTTAGTGTCTTTACATATATTTTAGAGGCTATTTATACAGAACATGGGTATAAAACCTGTGTAAACTGTACTTATAATTATGACAATATTTTAGGTTGACAAAATATTGTCAACACAATTTCTGAAATATCACGTCTTACATTTTCCTTTAAGTAAAATTAGGAAATGCTTTTAACCCCTTAATAGGAAATAGTCACCTATGCCTTCACTGCCATTCATTTCAATTAGACTTGTTTGGATTACTCCCTGACTACAATGGCTGCCATTATCATACCATTCTGGCACTTTGAGGGTATACAGTGCCTTTGGAAAGTATTCAGACCCTTTGACTTTTTCCACATTTTGTTACGTTACAGCCTTATTCTAAAATGGATTAAATCGTTTTATCCCCCCTCAATCTACACACAATACCCCATAATGACAAAGCAAAACCAGGTTTAGAAATTTCAGCAAAAAAACTGATGTCAGATTTACATAAGTATTCAGACCCTTTACTCAGTACTTTGTTGAAGCAAACCTCTCAATCCTCTCTGTCAGGTTGGATGGGGAGCGTTGCTGCAGAGCTATTGTCCTGAAGCCACACTTGCGTTGTCTTGGCCGGGTGCTTAGAGTGGTTGTCCTGTTGGACGGTGAATCCAGTCTGAGGTCCTGAGTGCTCTGGAGCAGATTTTCATCAAGGATCTCTTTGTACTTTGCGCCGTTCGTCTTTGCCTCGATCCTGACAAGTCTCCCAGTCCCTGCCGCTGAAAAACATCTCCACAGCATGATGCCACCACCATGCTTCACCATAGGGATGGTGCTAGGTTTCCTCCAGATGTGACACTTGGCATTCAGGCCAAAAAGTTTCATCTTGGTTTCATCAGTCCAGGGAATCTTTATTCTCATGGTCTAAGAGTCTTGAGGTGCCTTTTGGCAAACTCTAAGCGGGCTGTCATGTGCCTTTTTACTGAGGAGTAAAAGGCCTGATTGGTGTATCTGGCTACACTACCATAAAGGCCTGATTGGTGTAGTGCCACAGAGATAGTTGTCCTTCTGGAAGGTTCTCCCATTTCCAGAGGAACTCTAGAGCTCTGTCAGTGACCATCGGGTTCTTGGTCTCCTCCCTGACCAAGGCCCTTCTCCCCCGATTCTTCCATTTAAGAAGATCCACTGTGTTCTTGGGGATCTTCAATTCTGCAGAAATCTTTTGGTATCCTTCCCCAGATCTGTGCCTCGACACAATCCTGTCTCGGAGCTCTACGGACAGTTCCTTCGACCTCATGGCTTGGTTTTTGCTCTGACATGCACTGCCAACTGTGGGACCTTATATAGACTGGTGTGTGCCTTTCCACATCATGTCCAATCAATTGCATTTACCACAGGTGGACTGCAATCAAGTTGTAGAAACATCTCAAGGATGATCAATGGAAACAGGATGAACCTGAGCTCAATTTCGAGTCGCATAGCGAAGGGTCTGAATACTTATGTAAATAGGGTGTTTTCTGTTTTAATATTTTTTTAAATTTGCAAAATAAATGAAAACCCTGTTTCCGCTTTGTCATTATGGAGTATTGTGTGTGTAGATTGCTGAGTATTTAAAAAAAACATTTTAGAATAAGGCTGTAACGTAACAATAGGTGGGAAAAGTCTGAATACTAAAGGGGTCTGAATACTTTCCGTAGGCACTGTATAATAGGATCTCTGGTCAGAGTATAGAATACTGTATTATCCATTAGGACAGCTGGGGAGTGTTTTGATGTTTTAAATTCCATCTGTATGGATGGAGGATAAAATAAAGAACCCATTTGATCAAGGCTGTACTGCGCGCGAGCACATCGCAACAGTCCATTCCTATATCTATCCTCATTATAATGACACAGCCACAGGTAACCATTGGCAACTTGAGCTCATTGCTCTCTCTTTCTCGCTCTCTCCGTTCTGTGTGATGCAGTTAGAAAAAGAGATGTTTCTAATAGGCATCACGAGGCGTCATCCTAAGAGTAAAGTGCCATCCTTTCCTTGGAATGCTGACAGGGGAGTTGGTCAATGTAGATGAAGGAAAGGAAGCCATGTCTGCATCTCTCCTGGTGGTGGAGATGAGGTTACAGTAGACATGCTGGACGGACGCACACGCAATGTACAAATCAATAAGCCCAGGCAGCAATGCTAAATCAGCTGTCTGTTACGGACAGCTACTTTAAGTGTGTGTGTTAGTGGTGCGCTGGTCAGCTGTTTGTTCACCCACACTCTCCTGCAATTGCTAATAACCCATCCACAACCGCCCGACTATATCTGATAAAGTGAACATTTGATGCCTGCACCCAGCCCTAAACCGCTAATACAGAAAATTAGCTGTAGGCTACAGTCAGAGGGGTGCCAGACTGCTATACAGTGCATTCGAAAGTATTCAGACCCCTTCCCTTTTTCCACTTTTTGATATATTACAGGCTTATTCTATAATGGATTAAATAGCCAGAGCCCGGACTTGAACCAGATCGAACATCTCTGGGGAGACCTGAAAATAGCTGTGCAGCGACGCTCCCCATACAACCATACAGAGCTTGAGAGAATCTGCAGAGAAGAATGGGAGAAACTCCCCAAATACAGGTGTGGCAAGCTTGTAGCGTCATACCCAAGAAGACTCAAGCCTGTAATCGCTGCCAAAGGTTCTTCAACAAAGTACTGAGTAAAGGGTCTGAGTACTTATGTAATTAAGGTTTTTGTTTTGTATTTTTAATACATTTGCGAACATTTCTAAAAACCTGTTTTTGCTTTGTCATTATGGGGTATTGTGTGTGTGTGTGTGTGTGTGTGTGTGTGTATATTGATGAGAACAAAAAATCGATTTAATCCATTTTAGAATAAGGCTGTAACGTAACAAAATGTGGAAAAAGTCAAGGGGTCTGAATACTTTCCGAATGCACTGTAATAATTTCCGACATTTTGGTAGGCTAGTTGTTAGTCAACTTGTCTAATTAGGTAGGCCTACATGCAGCTTCTCTTCTTTCATTATATGTTGCCCTAGAAGACTAAAGAAACCCTTTCTCATCAGAATGTCATAAATCAGTAGAATGAATGCTTCAGTCTAGTTGACAACGGTCAAGTTTCCTATCATCTCTGCTTCTTTCGCGGTGCAAAGACGTTTACTGTAGGGACCGGGAATAAAATGCAATAGGCTTAACTCAACCCCCCCAAAAAGGGAAAGATTTTCTTTGCAAAATTTCCAAATAACATCAGTTTGACCAGTTGTATGGAAATAGAAAGCTGTGAAAATGACCTAACATGTTTCTGATAAGATTTCAGTTCGGCTTGGATGCATATTTTATGTTGTGGTTGAAATACTATCAGCTCTTATGATGCTGATAAAGAAGGCACCTCTACAGACGGTATCCAACTTCACATTTGCATTCTCTCAAGATGCTGAAATAAATACATTATATTTCTCCACTCCTGTTCCCAAGTCAAAATTTTACCTACATTCGGTGTATAATTTTACTGCAAGAAATGCCTTGCAGGAGTTAATATTAAGGCTATGTGAGAGGTTATAGACCTACTGTCAGAGTCCAGATTTCCAGTTAACCCATCTGAACAGTAGGCAGTTCCCTTGACGTGCCGTAGGCCTATATGAAGTCCCTATCTTGTGGCTGTCGACTTTGTATAGCGCCTTACAATCCTCATCACACATAACACAGCTGGCACTGCTATTAGCCCATCCTCTTTTACCACTTCACCAACTCTTTCCAAAACATACATTTTCTGTCCCTCCCTTCTCTTTATTTTAAACTCTCCGTTTTGCAGCTTTTCTCTTAAGTTAAAACCCTCTACAATCTAAGCCGGGGGGTTCTACTAAGCTATATGGAATTGTTTTAAGAAGGTCCTACCAAGGATCATTTAGCTATTTGATTTTGTATTTTATGACCCCTTGAAGGATAAAAAAAAGATTTGATACATTTAATTTGGCCTTATTGCTATTAGCCCATACAAACGCATTGAATAATAAATTTATTACATGTAACAGATGGTCCCCCCCAAAAATCTAAGGGAAGTTTGTTCTGAAGTGACTGTCCTATATCTGTGAAATATATGAAAGATTCAGGAAACAAACTCAGCAAAAAAAAGAAACGTCCTCTCACTGTCAACTGCGTTTTATTTTCAGCAAACTTGACGTGTAAATATTTGTATGAACATAGCAAGATTCAACAACTGAGACATAAACTGAACAAGTTCCACAGACATGTGACTAACAGAAATTGAATAATGTGTCCCTGAACAAATGGGGGGTCAAAATCAAAAGTAACAGTCAGTATCTGGTTTGGCCACCAGCTGCATTAAGTACTGCAGTGCATCTCCTCATGGACTGCACCAGATTTGCCAGTTCTTGCTGTGAGATGTTACCCCACGCTTCCACCAAGGCACCTGCAAGTTCCCGAACATTTCTGGGGGGAATGGCCCTAGCCCTCACCCTCCGATCCAACAGGTCCCAGACGTGCTCAATGGGATTGAAATCCAGGCTCATCGCTGACCATGGCAGAACACTGATATTCCTGTCTTGCAGGAAATCACGCACAGAACGAGCAGTATGGCTGGTGGCATTGTCATGCTGGAGGGTCCTGTCAGGATGAGCCTGCAGGAAGGGTACCACATGAGGGAGGAGGATGTCTTCCCTGTAACGCACAGCGTTGAGATTGCCTGCAATGACAACAAGCTCAGTCCGATGATGCTGTGACACTGCCCCAGACCATGACGGACCCTCCACCTCCAAAT